>NC_054376.1:49510995-49728495 GCF_017654675.1 Xenopus laevis | reverse complement strand
TATTATTATTTATATATAAAAAAAAAAAGTTACTTGTACCCTCCTGCTTTCCTTGCAATGCATTATGTATTTACACTAGTGACATAAACATCACCTGAACTAAAAACACAAATTCCGTTGGTCATTTTCCTGTATTATTTCTTTACAAAGTATTTTTCCTGGAGATCAAAAAAATAATAAATACCTTATTACAACCCATCTATGTGCATTTATGTCGCAGAATTTCTTCTATTCTGTTATATAAGATTTTGTAATAGAACGAAAAGGCAAGAGGCAACTTTTAAAGGGGTTGTTCACCTTTGATATAACTTTAAGTATGATTAAGAGAGTGATATTCTGAGACAATTCGCAATTTGTTTTCATTTTTTATTATTGAAGGTTTTTGAGTTATTTAGCTTTTGATTCAGCAGCTCTTCAATTTGCATCTTAACCAATCTGGTAACTAGGGTCCAAATTACCCTATGAACAGGAGAGGCCTGAATAGAAGGATCAGTAATAAAAAGTAACAATAGCAATACATTTGTAGTCTTACAGAACATTTGTTTACTAGAAGCTGCAAAGAGAGAAAAATGCAAATAATTATAAAACTTTAAAAATAACTAAAACCAATTGAAAAGTTGCTTAGAATTGGCCATTCTATGACATTATACAAGTTACCTTAAAGGTGAACCACTCCTTTAACCAAAACTTTTGAAAATGAAACGAAAAAATATGCAAATTTATCCTGTATTTCACTGGATACACATTGCGGGGCAGATTTACTAAGCTCGAGTGAATAGTTCGAATCAAAAAATATTCTAATTTCGAAGTAATTTTTTGGGTACTTCGACCATCTAATTGGTCAAATTCGATCGATAATGAACTACTGTCATACTTCGCCAAATTAAAGCTATCGAAGTCCAATGTTAGCCTATATGGACCTTCCATTTTTTTGGTCGAATAAAAATCCTTAGATCGATCACTTAACATCGTCCTCTCAAATGATTTTTATTCGATCGAAGCTTTTGCGCTAAAATCCTTTGAATTCGATATTCGAAGGATATTCAAAGGATTTTACTTCGAGGGTCGAATTCTAGGGGTTTATTACGTTAAAAATCTCAAAAGTACATACAGCCTCCTGAAACATTTGTGTGCTTTCAAAAATTGGTGTCATGCTCAGAAATAAAATGAAGTCACACATAGACATTTGATAATGTCCTGCTCCTCATTTAAACATAGTCGGTGGCTACACAATACAGACAGGGAATTGGAAATCACACTGTTGTCTCACAGCAGTCACAGAA
Organism: Xenopus laevis; assembly: GCF_017654675.1. Classification (NCBI taxonomy): domain Eukaryota; kingdom Metazoa; phylum Chordata; class Amphibia; order Anura; family Pipidae; genus Xenopus; species Xenopus laevis. Next base: position 49,727,212 of record NC_054376.1, on the reverse strand, counting down.
ATTCATTACCACAATTCTGCGCTGAAATAATTGTGTGGTGAAAATATGTTACCTGAGGAGCATGTATTTTTGGAAGCATATTAAAAGGAGGATGTCTAAGGGGTAGAGCAGTATGGCTGAAATGGGAAAACCTGCCCAATAAAACCTGGGCATGTGTACAGCATTAGTGAGCAATTTGCAGTAAACAGCATGGTTGGTAGGAAATAGGGATGCACCGAATCCACTATTTTGGATTCGGGCAAATCTTCGCGAAAGAATCGGCCGAATACCGAACCCTAATTTGCATATGCAAATTAGGGGTGGGAAGGGGAAAACATTTTTTACTTCCTTGTTTTCTGACAAAAAGTCACGTGATTTCCCTCCCCGCCCCTAATTTGCATATGTAAATTAGGATTCAGATTTGGTTCGGCCGGGCAGAAGGATTTGGCCGAATCCGAATCCTGCTGAAAAGGCTGAACCCCCATGCTGGATTCGGTGCATCCCTAGTAGGAAAAAAAAATGTTAGGATGAGTAATCCATTCATATATTAAACTATAAAAAAGGAATGTGAAAAAGTGGTTATTAAGCAACCACTGATTCATTGCTTGTTAGTATTTTAGTGTTCCATTATAACTGTATAGGATTTGTAAAGAAGTACAGTTCATGCAATTAACTTTTCGATCTAGCACAGCAGGTATTTTACATATACTGTATGTAATGATTAAAATATAATTTCATTTATTTTAAAAGTGTTACTTTGCTGTACTTTTGGAGTAGCTCAGACATGTTTATCCCACATTCTGGTCATTTCTAAAGTTGTTAGCCATTTGCATTTCAGATAGGTTACCAGGCAACTCACAAACAGGAGGGGCATGCATAGAAAAGCAAGCAAATGGTAGCTTGTGAGGCTCTACTCACAGGAAGTCTAGTGGCAAGTGAATGAAGTGTTCTATAAATAAGATAATAAATACAGTCCCAAGTGACAGGCACTTACAGAACGGCTGCAAGCTCAGGGGTCCTGAGAAGGTCATGGAAGAGGACACTTTGGCAAAGTCAAAAGGGCTCAGTATATATTGAATAACAAAGCAGGTTATAAAGAAGAAAGTCCTGTTAAAACCATGTCCACCATAAAGTTTTCATGAATGGAAACTTTAAAAAAAAAAAAAAAAAAAAAAAGGCCTGCCTTCTATACCTTCAACAAATCTACATTAAATACTCAAAGAATCTAAATCTGTTTTTTTCCAAATAAGTAACAAACTGCCTGCTTACATGGCCTCTGTAGCGTTTTTACTTCAGTCTATTTAAATCAATTCTTTCACGTTTAAACATGAAAGACTTCCAGCAGCAATGTCGTGCCAGTTATAAACAGTAGAGCATAAGTGCAATAATACAGAACACTGATAGCGTGACACCTTTTCTGCTTCATAAATTGGCAACAGCAGCTTATCACTTACCCTTGGTTTAAATTCTACCACCAAACAGTTGTATTGGTACCAACATAAGTTTTGTTACTGTGGTCACTGATTATCCAGTCACATATACATGTAAACTTAAATTCAAAATATGACAGAAACCAGTAAACCATTTTGGATTGTATTACGCAGTACCGTTGTCTTACAGACTCACTCTAATACTTTGCACCAAATGAATCACCCTAGTATCCTACTAAATCTGTCAGTTTTAGGGTGTTGGTAAAAGGGCAAGGGTATGAAGGTTTTTGTGCAAGGAAACAGAACGCTTTTATGTGAATTTAAGAATTTCAATGCAGAATGTAAAAATATCTGACAACTGCTTTGCATCAAATAACATACTTTCTATCCATACCATGGGCTGTTTGTGCTATAGCTTCAAAGGTATGTGCAAACTTGCTTAACTCTGTAAACACTTGAGTTGTTGGTCTACACGTCCTCAGCAGAATACTTCAGAGAGAAAAGGTGCTTCTCTTTTGGTCTATAAAGTTTCTAGATTCCAATGAGAAAGTGTGCTTCTTAAGATTTACACAGAGCAAACCACTGCTGCTTCATAGTAAGGATTTTAAGGTTAACATGTATTGCTCTGAGTGTCTTGTAACTAATGTGTCTGTTGTAAGGCATCAATCCATGGGACTTAGGCACTGGAACAGTCAGTGCAATGTGTGTTCTCCTCTTGCCTGTAACTCTGAATCTGAATGAAGCACTTGTACATTCCATGTGTGTTCAGCAGTACTTGTCTGGCTTTGTTCTGCACTTCCTCCCACTTTGATGAGGCATCAGGACCTGAGGAAATACGGGTCGTCAGAAAAGTATATTAACAGCATTAACTCTTTCATAATCTGCTTTCTTACTTTAACTTTCTTCTACATTTGTGCAATGCACACTGTATCTTAATACGGTTATAATCTACACTTAAAGGGATACTGTCATGGGAAAAAACATTTTTTCAAAATGCATCAGTTAATAGTGCTGCTCCAGCAGAATTCTGCACTGAAATCCATTTCTCAAAAGAGCAAACAGATTTTTTTTATATTCAATTTTGAAATCTGACATGGGGCTAGACATATTGTCAATTTCCCAGCTGCCCCAAGGCATGTGACTTGTGCTCTGATAAACTTCAATCACTCTTTACTGCAAGTTACAGTGATATCACCCCCTCCCTTTTCCCCCCCAGCAGCCAAACAAAAGAACAAAGGGAAGGTAACCAGATAGCAGCTCCCTAACACAAGATAACAGCTGCCTGGTAGATCTAAGAACAACACTCAATAGTAAAAACCCATGTCCCATGGGACACATTCAGTTACATTGAGAAGGAAAAACAGCAGCCTGCCAGAAAGCATTTCTCTCCTAAAGTGCAGGCACAAGTCACATGACTGGGGGCAGCTGGGAAATTGACAAAATGTCTAGCCCCATGTCAGATTTCAAAACTGAATATAGAAAAATCTGTTAGCTCTTTTGAGAAATGGATTTCAGTGCAGAATTCTGCTGGAGCAGCACTATTAACTGATGCGTTTTGAAGAAAACATGTTTTCCGATGACAGGATCCCTTTAAGTTCTCTATTTATGTTGAGATAAATTATATTTTATGCACTTGTTCATAGGATTACTTACTTATTGTGATGCAACATTTTACATCACCATCACCACATATCACAGATATGCAGATAAATACTACAGTTAATGACAGTGGCCATTAAGTAAAACTTACATAGTTGCAATTGTATTATGGCAATAGATTTTCCTGTTGTGAGGGACCAGACATTAAGGTCTTTCACAGAATAAACATCGTCAATTTTCATCAGGTCGTCCTTGATTCGGTCCACATTCAGTTGTCTTGGAACACCTCAAATTAAAATGACATGTATAAGCAAATGTAGCTAGAAGGCACACACGGAATATTACTTTTGCCAACCTTTTTTAATGCTGTACAGAATTCCAATAATTAGAAAAGAGTGCTAATAATTGCTTCCCACTAACTTACAAATAGCTCAGGACCTGCACTTGTGGGTGCTTATTTATCATAAATCGATTTTGTGAGGTTTTTTATACTTCAAAATGTTACTTACAAAAACATTTGCTTATTTATGAAAAAATCCAAATGTAAAAAAACTTGATCAAATACTATCATGAAAATCGAATACCATAACATTTTCAAGTTTATAGGCTTTTTTAAAGTTGAATTTGAGAGTTTAACTTGAAAATCTCGAATAAAAAAAATGGCTTGAATTTTGCCTTGGACAGCTCCCACTGACTTCTACTTAATCTCACCAGCTTTTAGATGCAGATTTTTTTACATTTGAGATTCGCATTTTTGAAAATATACTTCAAATATGTGAGTTCTTGTGCAAAAAAATTGAATCATGGCAAAAATTCAAATTTGAACAGTTATAAATCATCCCCTTGTTGTTGAATATGCACCTGTCTGTGTTTAGGTTAAAGGTTGTTTTTTCACTTTTTTTAAAACTGAACTGCTTTCTGGACAGAGAGCCAAAGCTTCACATTGTCACGTGTGAGACAATGGGAAGTAACCTGTGGAAATTCTTGGTAGTTTGATTACACAACAGAAAATCCTGTTCCAACTGTAATACTACATAGTCGTAATAGTGGTTATGCGTAATTTAGAAATATGCCAGTTTCCCACAAATCACCACAACATTGCCTCAATCCAAGGTTTGCCATGTGCATTGCTACAACTTGCAGCAATGTGAATTAATTTGTAGCAATTAGGGATGCACCGAATCCAGGATTCGGTTCATGATTCGGCCTTTTTCAGCAGGATTCGGCTGAATCCCTCTGCCCGGCCGAACCGAATCCTAATTTGCATATGCATATTAGGGACGAGGATGGATATTGCGTGACTTTTTGTCACAAAACAAGGAAGTAAAAAATGCTTTCCCCTTCCCACCCCTAATCTCCATATGCAAATTATGATTCGGTTAGGTATTTGGCCGAATCTTTTGCAAAGGATTCAGGGGTTCGGCAATGTATAATTGATCACTATATGTTTATGTCACTAATGGCACACTAAAATGCTTACAATAATTACTTGAAACAGAGCACTGCAGCCATACCATAAAGAAGTGGAATAAAGTGGTCCTGTAATTTTAGGGACCATCTTCAAATGTGCGACGTGCCAGTAATCGAGAATATTCATTGTTTTGACTTATTTGTCCTGGAGCATTAATTATTTAATGTAAAAAAAAAACAAAAAAAAAACATTATAGCAAGGTGTGGTCAGGTTACGGGTCAGCAGGTCTGGGTTGATACAATAGTTGCTAATATTCCACTGATGCTGCTGAGGAATGTAGCAACTAAATGTAACAAATTGTAACAGTCCAGAATGCTCCTGGATTACGGAGTTGTCAGACTAAATTAGAACATTAAACTTCAATTTTGGAATTTGGAAAAAATTTAAAAAAGTCTTTGTTTATGGTGAACAATCTAAAACAACTCAACTGAAAAACGTGTCTGGAAGGTGAACAACCCCTTTAAAGGAGAAGGAAAGCTCCAAGACAGTTTATTGCCAACAGATTAGCCACAATAGTGCAAGCTAGAACGCTATATTTATTCTGCAGAATGCTTTACCATACCCGAGTAAACAGCTCTAGACATTGTCTCAGTTTGTTTAGGATAGAAGCTGCCATAGAAGCTTGGTGTGACATCACTTCCTGCCTGAGTCTCTCCCTGCTCACTTACAGCTCTGAGCTCAGATTACAGCAGGGATGGGAGGAGGGAGGGGAGGAGGAGCAAACTGAGCATGCTCAAGCCCTGCCCTGGAGGTTATGCTGAAAACAGGAAGTCTGATACAGAAGCCCATGTGTACACAATACAAGGAAAAAAATGCGGTGTTTCTTTTGACAGAGGACTGATAGCATTACTTTGAGGGTTTACTGGTGTTTTTATATAGACCTTTCTGATAAAGCTTACTTCATTTTAGCCTTTCCTTCTCCTTTAACAGTGTTTTCTACAGTAATGTTTATTTGGTATTTTACACCACTTTGGAATGGTACAATTAATTGGCATGTGTGATTTAACTTGTATAAAGAAGGGATGTTGTGCCCTGTTATCTCCCAGGTAAAGTACTAAAACTACTTTCGAGCTTATCTTTTATATGCTATGTAAACGTGTGCCCTATTTTAACTTGAATGTTTGTCCACATCACTATTTAGCAGCATAATTACAGTATATATTTGAGCAAACACCAATGTACCAGTTAAGGGTAACAGCACATTATATGTAATATATAAAATAAACTGTTTGTAGAATAAAGGACACAAACACATGAAACAATACACTTACCTTCAAGTATTATTAGGACTGTATCCCATACTATGCGGATTGTAGTAAACAAAACAAGTACAGAAAATATATAGGTACAGATGGGGTCCGCTATTTTGTATTCTGGCTGCAACACAAAAAGGCAAATGTACAGTATTTATAGATTAATGGAAGTAATAATATTCACATTAAAGAAATAAAAAAGGAAAAATAAACACTTGCAGAAATACCAAAACCACATAAAAAATGATACCCATGATATTGCAAGGACCTATTTCCAGTTTGGTTCAAGTTGGAGGATATTGGTGGTGCAGCTGATCAAACTAACTAGTTCAACTCGTTTTAGAAGCTCTGTAAGTCATGTTTCAATCCATTTGTATCAAGCAATGCAGGAAGCAACCAAACTTCTAAACGAGTCAAGCCTGGAGAATTTAGTGACTAAGATCTTTCATTCTGATCAAAAAATAATCACCCCCGTTGATTATCCAGGGATCTTGAGTTTTACATTTTGTTGGTATTCCATTTATCCTATTTTAACTCTGCTTACCAATGTTGTGCTTGAATTTGAACACATATAAAAATATAGCTCACACTATTGCACTGCTGTGAATGCTAATACACAAACCAATGAATTATACTATAATTCCAACACTTTGTTTTGGTTGTGACAGAAACACTCGACTTTAAAGGGGTTATTTATTAAAGTCCGAATCTGAATTTTTTGTGGAAAAAAACATTTGTTTTTTTCAATTTACTATACCCCACGAATGAAAAAATTCCGAATCTGAAAATCCAGCATCTCAGACCTGCCAAAGTTGTATACAAGTCAATGGGAGAAGTCCCGAAGATATCCTGATCTGCGCTGGGTTTCATGCAAGTTTTTGTGGATCTCTGGCAAAAAATAATTTTTTCGATGTGTTTACCTGCACAGGATATTTTCGGAAAATGTATTGATAAATAAGGGGGGAAACCCGTGCAGATTTGGTCTGAGTAGTTTTCAGAAAGATATTTTCGGATTTGATAAATAACTCCCTAAATATAATTAAATAAATATACTCTCTTTTTCAAACGAGTGCAAAACCTTTTTCTTTTTTGTGTGTGTAGAAATATACATATATTCTATATATACATACAATTTTTTTTAATATAGGCACAAAACTGATGTTTCGGCTGGAACACCAGCCTTTATCAAACTTTGATAAAGGCTGGTGTTCCAGACGAAACGCCAGTTTTGTGCCTTTATTAAAAAAAATTTGGATTATTTTTAAAACCTGTGAGTGCTCCTTCTTGAGGGCTACATAAACATTTTTAAGGATTGCACCCAGGCAGTCAGTTATATCTTTTGTCGTGAGTGCTGGCATTTCAATAGTGTATATTCGCCGGGTGCTAACCAAATTTATCAATAATAGTCCAGAGAAAGCACTCACGGCATTGACCATCAGCTGTATATCAAAATGTGTTTATTCGTGCATGGTGCATCAATGCGTTTCGGTTCACATGGAGCCGTAGTCAGGACGAACGCGTTGATGCACCATGCACGAATAAACACATTTTGATATACAGCTGATGGTCAATGCCATGAGTGCTTTCTCTGGACTATTATGTATGTTTATATACACACACACACACACACACACACACACACACACACACACACACACACACACACACACACGAATAGGAGAGGTGCTGAATAGAAATATGAGTAATACAAAGTAGCAATAACAATATATTTGTAGCTTAACAGAGCATTTGATTTCTAAATGGGGTCAGTGACCCCCATTGCAAAATTGGAAAGAATCAGAAGGCAAATAATTAAAAAAAAAAAAACAATAAAAATCAGAATAAGATGGCCAATTAAAAAGTTACTTAGAAATAGCTGTTCAATAATATACTAAAAGTTATGTTAAATGTGAACCACCCCTTTAAAGCACAGGTGAAGAAGAAAAAATAAGTAAGACGCATACCTTGAATCTTATAATATAGGCTGCTATTAGAACGCCAATACTTTGAGCCAAGTCTCCTAATGCATGGACAAATGCAGCTCTAACTGCCAGACTCCCATGACTATGCCCATGGGGGCTCGGTGAATTTGCTGTGGGTCCATGAGAATGTGAATGAGGGTGACCTGTCTGACTTAATAAAATTCCCATTCTGTAAAGAAAGAAATAAGCTGTAACTTTCATATTTCAATTACATACCCATAAGAGCCTATGAATAGGTGAAACGTGTTAGGCCATGTATAGGGTGTCAATATATGTATTTGGAATAATAAAAAAGTTTTTTAGACTTGTGAAAGAGCTGCATACAGGTATACAGTATTCATTACCCATTTTGGTCACTATGGGGACTTACTGCATAACAACACTTTCTATTTAGCCTGTGGGACTCTCTGTAATTACCATTTGAATTGTATTCATACTCATCAGATGTCACATAAAAATGGCAATAAGAGAAAAAGAATGTTTTAGCAGATCTATCTAACTGTTAAAAAGACACAAAGACCCTGTCACTAAACGTGCCCCTATGGTACAGTTCACTACTACTCTGTTTTACCTGCCAGATGATTTTACATATAAGATACCTTGCTGACGGTACTCAGGAACCAATGTAAAAGTTAATTCCTAGCCGGAACAGTTAAAACCTTCCTCCTACTATTTTCTTTTTCACACCCAAAAATTCCAAAGCAATATGGAGAACACAAAAGTGTTTCAAGTGAACTATGCAAATTAGCAGTATGTTTATTGTGTGCATTTAGCTGTAGGCTTCATGCCATCTTCCAGTTGTAAACCATTTAAAGGTTAACATTTATTAAACAAATCTATTAATATTAATAAAACATTGCGCTTTTGTGTTCAGTATTCTAACTTACATAAGGTTTACAGCAACACCAACAGCTGCAGTGATCAACATCACATCTCCATTAATGTTATAGTTCATATGTATTGTCCTTTGGATGGCTTCATACACCAAAAAGCCTGTAAGGATGTATACCAGAAGCACACTGACAATGGCAGACAAAACCTCTGTAAAAGGGAAAAAAAAATGTACAATTAGCTTGTAGTAACATTGAATAGGCTTTTTGGCAAGGGCACACAAAGCCTAGGCTGCGCTGCTCTCAGCCTGTGTGTTTTTTGCAGGTCCCTCCATGACACATTTGTATTGATTCAATAAAATTCGTTAGTGTGCAGTCACTCACAGCGGAGGGCGACCCAAAAGCAAAAGGAGAGGTTTCTGGGCTGATATCTGCTGCGTGTGCCCTTATACTGAAAACCATAAGAAGCATAGACATTTTAAATAAAAGGACAAGCGTACCGCTTTCCATAATGGGTCTGGGTGCTCATGCCCCAAACCCTCAGCAAAGGGGAGCTACACACAGAAACTTTATTTACATTGTATATAAAAAATAAAAGCCTGACGCGTTTCATGTCCCCAAAGGACACTTAATCAGGATTCCTTTGGGGACATGAAACGCGTCAGGCTTTTATTTTTACACACAATGTAAATAAAGACATTTCACAAACAAATTTTTTTGGACTCCTGGATCCTACTTATTAATTGATTTTTTGGTGTTCCAGAATAGTGCCGGCCCGTCATTTAAGGTTTCTCTGTGTCCTTGCCCTTAAAGGATAATTCAAACCTTTAAGAAATAAACTGTACCCCCACCCCACGTAGACCCCCTTCCCTTCCCAGCCTAACTGCCCCCCGGGGAAATACCCCATACTTTATATTTTTCCTTTGGCACAGATTCAGGCATTCAGTTCCATACAGCCATCTTCCTGGTCTTCATCATCTTCCGGCGCTTCGGCAAATTTTGTGAGTTTCGGCGCATGAGCAGTTGTTGCAAACCGGCAAATTGCTCCAATTGTGCATGCGCTGACATGCAGATCTCCCAATCAGCTTACCAAAGACCTGGAAGATGGCATTTCCCCGGGGGCAGTTAGGCTGGGGGGGGAAGGAGGGAGGGGGCGGTACGTGTTTATTTCTTAAAGGGTTGAATTTTCCTTTAAGTCCTTTAGTAGTTGGCCTGGGTTAACTATATCAAATAAATATATCTATTTACACTAGAAAAGGGCTTTTTCCATGATTAAGGTGGATCGCCACCCACATTTTTTTGTAAATCTGAAATCAGTATCCATCTGGCTGTTTTCTTCACTACTGTTATGCCTAATGCAACAGAAGATGGCCAATTTCTAATCCTGGAAGAGAATTGCTTTCTTTTCCTGGTTCATGAATCAGAGCCAGAGAAGAGATATACAGAGAAGAAAAACTGCTTGCAATTGCATTACCCATGGGAAACATTTAATCCATGCGTAACTCAACCTGACCAACAAGCAGTCTAGGTCAGCAAATTAGAGATCTGTTGATGTCAAAAAACACAGATCTGCTTTGTTCCAAACACATGACACTCAATGGTCTTTACCAAACCTCACAAACCATTGGTTGTGTTATTGTATGTGACACCCCATACAATATGCTGCATGGGGTGACACACACACACAACCTGTTAACTCCCCATGTTCCCTGGGCGTTACTTTGTTTTGTAGCCAACCTGGCTCTATTGTCATTATATACCATTCACCTAAACTTTTTACAATTTCAACACATGCACAAATGACGTGTAAAGGGCCCAACAAATAGTTCATACTCCCACACCAAATGGACAATGCCCACATTTTTTTTTTCAGACATACAAGAAGATTGTAAGATTGACATCTCTGCACACAACATCATAACTAATTAGAACAATAATCATCATTAAAAAATATTTTAATGTGTGGTCTTTGCAGATTTTGGTATTTTTTAAGTACCCATAGGTACCACCACCTGACTGCACTGGTGTGGTTTAAACCAGTATATAAGGTGTGTGATCCACTTGTAATAAAAAGTAGTTGGCTTTGATTTGATGATATCTCTGAATACTGCAACATGCCTATTCAAACAGAAACCGTGTAAGCAGAGGAGTAAGTATACACAAGAGTAGATTCAAATACAGACAGAAACAAAAAGAGGGAGAAGAATTGGAGAATGTTTAAAGAGAGCAAGGTGTTATTAGGAGAATCCTTGCAAATGTACAAAAGGACAGCTTTGAAGGTCAGTGCAAAACTTAAAATGACCATTTTAAAAAATGTTGATCAACTGCAGTGTACATGTATCAACTACAGGTGTGGGATCTGTTATCCGAAAAACCATTATCTAGAAAGCTCAGAATTACGGAAAGGCGGTCTCCAACAGACTCCATTATGATCAAATAATGCAAATTTTTAAAAAAAACATTTTTCGCTGTGATAATAAAACAGTACCTTATACTTAAGCCAAACAAAGATATAATTAATCCTTATTGGAAGCAAAATCAGCCTATTTGGTTTATTTCATGTTTACAGGATTTTCTAGTAAATGTAAGTCATGAAGATGCAAATTATGGAAAGATTTGTTATCTGGAAGACCCCAGGTCCAGAGCATTCTGGATAACAGGTTCCATACCTGTACAAACATTTCTAACTAAAATAGCCCACCATTCACTTGTGTGGAATACGGATTTAAATTTTACATACTAATGATTTCTGTCAGAAAGTCCAACAAAATAAAAATAAAGATATTTTAAATAACGTACCATGAAAAAAATCATGTAGAATGTTCAAAAGTACACACTCTAAACTACTACACTATGTTAATATATTTCAGCTCAACAATCTGCACGGCCTAACCCACAAAGAAAGCTATTACATGGGTCAATGTCTTTTTACAACACTTGTAAAATAAAACGGGCCATACCCAGACGATGAAATCCAAAGGTGAAACGTTTGTTTGGAGATTTTGAAGACAGACATAAAGCAAGCAGGGTCAAAATAATACTGCTGAGGTCAGAAAGCATATGGAGTGCATCAGTCATGATAGCAAGGCTGTTGGCAACATATCCACCTGAAATAGAAGAATTAACATTGTCAGAGGCAAGATTACCAAACTATTTAGCTTCAGAAATTTCCAGAGAAATCCCAGTATGCTCAACAGACACTGCCTTAACTATTACTCTAACCTGCACCTGTCTGTCTTCTCCTAACCTGTACACAGTACTAAGCAATCTCTCAGATAACCTTACTTATAATGCTTGCGTTAAAAAAAGCCTCTTACCATCACACCAACTCTAAAACAGGTAAAGGGGGGTCTAATCCCAAATACATTTTGCCTAATGATAATAATCTTAATGCTAAGCAACTTTGTATTACAACATACATGTATTACAATGTAGTACTACATGTAAATCGCATAGCTGGCTTCTGCTACACTGCTTCAATAGCCAGGACTAGCAAGGAAAAGATATGCTTTGCAGTAGCAATTAAATTTACAAATTATTTTAAAATCCCTGAATTCAGAATGTATATTCAATAGTTACTCTAGTTACTTAAATAAACCACAATCAGACTGTTTTTAATGTTACAGCAGTTAATGATGTTATAAAGTGCCAACACATGTTTAAGGAGTTTACAAATTAACTGCAAAAAAATTACAACCAATACAAAAGGTAAGAAAGGCCCTGCACAAATTAGCTTACATTTAGTATATGCAAATCTTTGTATGCAGCGCTATGAAAAAAAAAAATCCTGATGTTGCTAGACTACATATCTTTGCATGTTGGGAATTGTAGTTTGACAACAGCAGAATGGGGCATGGGGCAGGGGCACTGCTATTGTTGGATGCTGTAGGTTATGGTTAAAGGGGTTGTTCCCCTCTGAGTTAACTTGTAGCATGACGTAGAGAGAGATATTCCAAAACTTAGGGACTAAATATCAAGATTATAATAAAATACAGCAACAACAATAAATATGTAGCCTTGCAGAGCATTTGTTTTCTAGTGAACCCGTTTAAAAGCTGGAAAGAAAAGAAGATGGCACCCGCGAACTCCGCTGGACAGAATCTGCACAGAGGGTTAAAGACTTAGCGGCATTTGCCCAGGGTAGCAGCTAGGCTGGGGGGGAGAATGGAGGGGGGTCGATGTAGGGTAGGTAGGGTTGCCACCTGGCCGGTATTTTACCGGCCTGGCCAGTAAAAATGGTGGTTGATCCCAATGTTATTAGTACGGAAAATAGATAAATATATAGGAAGGCCGGTATTTTTTTCAGGAAAAGGTGGCAACCCTAAGGGTAGGGGGTACGGTTTTTTTTTATAAACTTTAGGGTTTGCTTCTCCTTCCTTCTGCTTCACAAACCAGATTCTTACACTCCTGTACAAGATCTGCTGAACGTATGTGGAAGAAATCCCGTACACAAGCAGACTTTATTCACTATAAATGTCTATTATCCTGCCTCAATTCTGCCTTGTCAAAGGCCAAGCAACAATACTACAGTACCCTTATGAACAATCACAAATCCAACCCATGACGCCTGTTTTCTCTATTCAATACTCTTCTCCATCCCTCATCAACAGTATCAGTCAACCTGACGCACTCTCCTCAGGACATTGCTGATTTCTTTAAAGACAAAGTAGAGTCTATCCGCAATCAGATCCCTACCTCTACTAATGTAAACCAGCTCCTCCTTCCTAAGCCCCCTTCTGCATGTCTTAATTCCTTTCCTCCGGTAACAATGTCTGAAGTCTCCAAGCTTCTCTTGTCCTCCCCACTCACAACTTGCCCCCTTGACCCTATGCCTTCTTCTCTGCTCAAAGAATGTGTTGCAGAGCTTACACCACTACTTACTCACATCTCCAATTCTTCACTAGCTTCTGTAACCTTCCCTTCTCCTTTTAAACAGGCCTGTGTAAAGCCTATTCTTAAAAAAATTACCATTCTGTCTCCCTTCTAGCACTTGCCTCTAAACTCCTAGAGCGTATTGTGTTCTCCCGTATTACTAACTTTCTATACACCCATGATCTGTTGGACCCTCTGCAATCTGGTTTCCGGCCTGGTCACTCTACTAAGACTGCTTTGTGCAGAATTACAAACGATCTTCAGGTTGCCAAACCCAAAAGTCACTTCTCCATCCGTCTCCTCCTTGACCTATTATCTGCATTTGATACAGTTGACCACTCTCTCCTGATGCAGATTCTGTTTTCGCTTGGCATCCGTAACCAGGCTGCATCTTGGCTCTTTTCTTACCTTTGTAACCGATCATTCACTGTCTCCTACAACAAACCCTCATCTCTAGTTCCACTTAATGTGGGGGCGCCACAAGGCTCTGTACTTGGTCCACTGTTGTTCTGACTGTACACTCTGTCTTTGGGAGATGTCATCCGTTCATTTGGCTTTAATTAACATCTGTATGCTGATGATACCCAAATATATTTATCCACCCCTTCATTAACAGCTGAAACAGAGGCTCAAATCTCTAACTGCCTCCTAACTTCATCCTATCTCAAATTGAATGAACCAGCGCCACCTCAAAATCAACCTAACAAAAACTGAACTTATCATCTTTCCACCTAAGCCTGGTCCTACTCCCCTATTTACTATCCAGACTAGATTACTGTAACCTTCTACTAACTGGCCTCCCTAACTCCCATCTCTCAGTCTGTATTAAACACTGCTGTCATAATTATCCTCCTCTCATCCAAAAGGGTACAGGTTCCTCTGCTGCTGAAGTCCTTATCATGGCTTCCTATAAAACAAAGAATAACTTATAAACTCCTCCTCATAATCTTCAAAGCCCTTCATTCCTCTGCACCTAACTACATCTCATCTCTTGTTTCTCTATGTGTTCCTGGTCGAAACCTCTGCTCCTCTCAGAGCAACCGCTTGGTTGTTCCCCCCACTACTACTGCTGTTTCCCGTATCAAACCCTTCTCTCTTGCGACTGCTTATATTTGGAATGCCATTCCTGAAACTCTCCGGAGAGAATCCTCCTTCAGTGTTTTTAAAACGAAACTCAGACTAACTCTGGGAGCACCTGGATAACACCTGAACTGGCACTTATATAACAGTGTAACAAACTGTAACCTGCAGCACCTTAATACCCCTCTGAATTGTCTGTATGTTATCCTTCCATTTAGACTGTAAGCCCTACGGGGTAGAATCCTCTAGCCTTTTGTTTCCTTGACACTGAGCACTTAATCTGTATTGTAATTATATTTTATATTTCTGTGAATTGTATTTCTAATAATGCACTTATTGTTACTTTTTATTTCAATGACCCCTTGTATGTTACTGCTAATTTATTGTTTTGCTGTACAGAGCGCTATACAAATAAAAATATACATACATACTTACATACAAGGTGAACAACCCCTTTAATGCAACAGGTAGAATATTAGGAAAGTGCCCAAAACTGGGAGGAGCCAACTGGGAACATTAGATCTTTATTCACAAAACAAAAGCACTCACCCACAAGTTCCCCCACCATGAAGAGGAGATAAAGAACAGCAGCCAAGACCAACTTTCGCTTGACCTTGCCCTGTTTCCTCATCTCCCTGTGGCTGCTGCATTTGTCACAGGGCTCGGGCTTATCCCGGCTGTGCGAGCTCTCCAACAAGGACTCATCATCAGAGGCCACGTTCACGGGTAGCCCATTTGTAGCCACTGGCTCATCAGCCACCAGAACCCTCAGCTTATTAAACCGGGGCAAATCCTCCTCCCCCTCCAGCGCAGGTTCATCATCAAAGCCAGTGGCATCGTTCAAATAAGGCGCCTGGTCAGACCTCTGGAGTGCCGACCTGACGGAGCTCCACCAGGCTTGTGGCCGCCACATATCAGCCAGCCCAGGCTGCAGTTGTCACTCACTCTTCACTGCCCCACACCGTGAGGGCTTCCGGGTTTGTTTTCGGCAAAGCGCAAACATTGAGTCACATGTTCCCCCCGGGGACGCGCCCCAATAACAATTGTCACCTGACCCAAGCGGGAGTGCGCCTCCAAAATCATAAGTTTCACGTGAATGAAGCAGGAATGTCTTTGTGTCCATCTGTTTTTTTTTTTTTTTTTATGACTCCTAAACTTGGCGTAGTTTATTCGGTTATAAAATATATAACACAATTATCCTTCAGCTGTTGCTCTACGCCTACCTCCGCAATAACTGCTGCGCTAAGAGTTCCGAGGTGTGTGTGTGTGGTTTTTTTTGTTATTTTTTATGGAACTTTATTTATACAGACACCGAGGCGTCTTCGTTGCGTAGTGTGAAAGCGATAGAGCTAGTTCCGGGTTGTCGGCCTGCTGGATCACGTGATACTAATCAGCTGTCTGCTTTTTCTTCTTGGCTTTAGATTGGGGCAGATCCGCTGCTCACAGTTTGGGTTCATGGAGGAAGAAGAGCCCAGTGATGGGCAAGCGGCAAACACGAACGCCCTGAATGAAGCACACCAAGAGATGGGTACGTGCCCTTGCTCTGGGCCCACAGCCCTTTCCATTGATCGCTGCTGGGCTACTGAGTGTCTTACTTAAATGCCATTTATCTCACACAACCATTAGGGAATGTGCTTTAGACTTGCTGCTATTCAATAATGGATCTGTTGCACTAACCATATGCTTATGTGCAGCTTCATAATAACTCTGTTATTCCTCCCTCTTTTTAAAAGGTTTTTATTTAACATTTTCTTAACACAACAGCACATACATAAACTTACATTGCTATGACCATACAAATAAGATTACGTGTTTGTCTGGTAATCGTGAGTTATACACCGCAGGAATATTAAGTAGGACATACACCAGTAGTCAATGGGAGGGAACTTAAAGGGGAAACTCGTGTTATTGGAAGGTTGGCTTTAAGGAGCTACAGTAGAATAAAGGCAGCGCACTCCTGGGTTTCAAAAATTGATCGCTTGTCTCCAGGTTGGTTAAAAAAAAAATGTTATACTTTATTTAAACATAGTATCAATCTAGTAAACATAGCTTCTGAGGTCTAGTCTATCTTTATTAAGGAGAGTAAAGTCATTTGGAGCCGGAATTTTTTCTTTTCTATTCAGAATAAATTGGTTAAATTTAAGGAGCTACCCCTGGGTTGACATCCAGCCAGGGGTCCCAAACCTTCTCAAACTTTTGGGGGCACCGTCTGGCTAGGTAGGTTAGTTTGATAACTGCCCGCATACTATTTATTAGTCGGACCCTTTGCTGCACCTGGGGAGAAAGGGGGCTCATTCATTTCATTGCCGCATGTTTTTTGGCATAGAAGCAGGCCCGGACTGGCAATCTGTGGATTCTGGCAAATGCCAGAGGGGCTGCTATAAGTTGCCATAGAAAGTCAGTATTTAGAGGGCTGGTGTGGGCTGTTTGGGCCTCTGTGCAACTGAAATGCCAGGGCCTATTTTAATTCTCAGTCCAGACCTGCATAGAAGTATAGCGTTTTTAGTAGGGGTCGGGTCTTATTCAGTGGGATTGTGTCCTCTATTACTCCGAGCAAGCATACCTCCGGGGCAAGAATGGCAGGTAATAGGACTTGTTCATTAATGTATTTTACTACTTCTGTTCAGTACTTATACACCATTGGACATGCCCATAACAAGTGAAAGAACCCTGAGTCTGGAGAGTTACATTTGGGGCATGATGCGTTAGGGTTCCTACCCATTACTTTTAGCCTTAGCGGCGTGATATATGTCTTGTGAATTATTCAGTACTGCACCATCTCATCTTTGGTGGAGATTAGGTAGTCATATAGTCCCTCAGTTGCCTCTGCCCACATCTCATCACTTAAATAGGGCGTGTCCACTGTCCATTTTCTTCTTTCTCTTTAGTTCAATCTTACCACAGATCCATACCTCATGTATCACTTATGCTGCCCCCAACCCAATAGAATTGACACATTTATATGTATTTAAACACAGCTTGTTTTATTTAGGCGTTGTTTGTAAGTCATTTCTTTCTCTTTGTTTTCTCCTTCAGTTAAATGTACAGGAAGGGTCATGGGAAGCGCAGGGGAGAGCACAGCTTAACACGTATCATGACTATGCTAGTCTACTTCTGAGGAAGAGTCTAGCACAGTCACGAAACGTGTTAAGCCATGCTCTCTTCTGCCCTCTTCATTTGTTTGCATCCTAGCATCCAGAAATCTTCAATAAACTTTGCGTTTTATTCATACACTCGCATTCATAAGTCCTGCAAATCTTCTGGTAAGCTACAAGTACGCTTCCCATGACCCTTCTTGTTTGACCACGTGACCAGAGTGGATCGGCTGCTACCGGCAGCAGTTGATTGTTTGCTCCCTTCTCTCCATGCGATGGGCTCTCATGCAGCGTGTTTTTCACCTTTGCTTAGCGTTAAATGTACAGCTCTGCAGAATATTTTTGTTCTTAATAATTTATTGTAATAATGCTAATAAATTGTATGAGGTGTGATACTTTATAAGGGCATTTATGCCTTGCTTTTGGCCAACTCTGAACTTAAAATAAAGATATAAGCTCTGAAACATTTTGTACTGTTTAAATAAAAAGTTACTATGTCTTCAACCCTTCAAATCTGTTTTGCATGAAATACCCTACTGCTGTACACCTGACCAATGTGGGAACCATGGTGCACCAGTAAGGAAGTAGCAAATTTCTTATCCATCTCTATGTGTAAACTGCAGTCCTATAATTTAAAAACAAAAAACAAGCAGGTGTCCATGGTAGGAAGGCTGGTAGTTATGTCATAGCATGCCCCTAGATCATCAGGCCACGCCCACTCGCTTTAGGGCTTTATTAACGTCCAGTGCTACCCTCATCATCGGACGACATTCCCCTTCTGTAGTTAGTGCACCACAGATGCCTATCTGTCCTGCATATTCGCCAATTGCCTTAAAAGCAGGTACCCCCTGTCCGAAGCCCCCCTAAAGCTGTCTCCCTAGCCCATGGGTGCTTACATGGTAGATACAGCCCTCACTGACTTTTGGCAATGAAGTTCTATAGAATAGAAGTCGACTGCAGTGAGACAGTGGCTGCTTAGGCAAGGCTAAAATTGCAGGCTGAGACTTTAATACATTTGCAGAATATTTGTAGGAAGACGGTAAATAATTATATTCAGCTTCTGTTATTATCAGGTGCACCAAAATATTCCACAGCTTGCTTCAATAGAGGGGAGTATCCATCAGACATAAAGATTAGCTACAAATTCTGACCTACACAGGAGGTAATTTAGACCTTACTTTTCATATTTAGATCTGGTCCCTGCCTGATCTGGTAGAATTTCAGAAAATGTAGGGATACTGGCCCTTTTAAAGGGGTAATTCACCTTTAGTATGTTATACAATGACCAGTTCTAAGCAGCTTTTCAATTGACATTTATTATTTATTTTTTATAGATTTTTATTCCTTTTCCATCTAAAAACAACTGCTCTGTAAGGCTACACATTTATTGTTAATGAGACTTTTTATTACTCCTCTTTCTATTCAGACCCTTTCCTATTCATATTCCAATCCATTATTCAAATCAAAGTAACGTTGCTATGGTAAATTGGACCTTAGCAACCAGACGCTGAAACTGCAAACTGGAAAGCTGCTGAATAAAAAGCCATAAATAATAAAAAATGAAAACCAATTGCAAGTTTTTTCAGAATATCACTCTTTACATAATAATAATAGTTAATTTAAAGGTAGCGTAATTATACAAATGGCACTTTATACTGAGCAATATATGTGAACCTGAAATATGTCGAAATCTTTGTCTATTTACTTATAATTCCTCAATTAGTAACCATGATCATAATGCTGGTATAAGAAGCATATGTATTATCTGAAGAGATGGAGGACTGCTCATAATTGAAAAAGTAATGTGTAAATGCAGATCTACAAAAATGCAAAGATTTAAGAAATACTGGAGGGGGCGGGGTACTTTTGCTGGTTTGCTCTTTATTTGCTCCCGTTGATATCTGGCAATGTAGCTTATTGTTATTTATATAGCTCCATCATTTCACACAGAGCTTTACAGATTAAAGGGATACAAAACAAGACCAAATGGTTTACAGTTATTGATGGGAAACAGCAGGGGTGGGCCCTGCTCACAGGAGCTTATTCTTCTTAACCTTCTGCTTGCCTTCTGATATTCATCTGATTCTAATTATTGTGCATTTATATATCATTTCTACCTTTGCTATTTTTTTTTTTTCAGCAACACGGAAAGACAGTGTTGATGAAGGGCTGCCAGATGATTTTCTTTCGTTGGATAAAAAAGCTGTGGAGCAACTGAGTGAAGGTCTAATTTCTCACTACCTGCCCAGTCTTCAGAGTTCAAAACTTGCACTACAGGAGCTCACGTATGTTTTATGCACTAGAATAGGACATTGTCAAATATAATTTTCATAAAAAATACTAATCAAATAGATTTGCTTACCTTTCTTTAAAAGGGATTCTGTTATGATTTTTTTATGGTGTAGTTTTTATTACTAAATTACACTGTTCACACTGCAAATAATTCACTCTACAATATAAAATTTAATTTCTGAACCAGTAAGTGTATTTTTTTTTTAGTTGTAATATTGGTGTGTAGGCAGCCATCTCGGGTCATTTTGCCTGGTCATGTGCTTTCAGAAAGAACTTTAGGATGGAACTGCTTTCTGGCAGGCTATTGTTTCACTTACTCAATGTAACTGAATGTGTCGCACTGGGACATGTATTTTACTATTGAGTACTGTTCTTAGATCTACCAGGCAGCTGTTATCTTGTGTTAGGGAGCTGCTATCTGATTACCTTCCCATTGTTCTGTTGTTAGGCTGCTGGGGGGAAAGGGAGGGGAGTGATATTACTTCAACTTGCAGTACAGAATGACTGAAGTTTATCAGAGCACAAGTCACATGACTGGGGACAGCTGGGAAACTGACAATATGTCTAGCCCCATGTCAGATTTCAAAATTAAATATTATTATAAAATCTGTTTGCTGTTTTGAGAAACTGATTTCAGTGCAGAATTCTGCTGGAGCAGCACTATTAACTGATGCATTTTGACCGTATCAGTTTAAGTTTAGTATTTACATATATATGTTGTTCAGTGGTGCTTGTACATCTTTTGTACGCATGAATTACAATGTTTATCCTAAAAAAGCATTACTGGGAAAAAGGCACAGAATCCCTTCTAATCTTTTCAATACATGGAGTACGTTCAAGGCTGAATACGTTTTAGGATCAGCCCAGGGTCTTTTTTTCTAGATTCCCTTCTGCTTTGCTCTGCTTCGCAATTCAAACAAACCTAAGTCTGTGCTGCCTGTGAAAGGTTTTTCTTTCCAAGCTGGTTAGTTGTTTTGCTAAAAGGAGCACTGGCTCAGAAACAAACATAGCAATACAGTGCACAGGGGGAGCCTAACATATTGGCACCCCAAATTAATAATGCCAATGTAAACTGATTGTGTGATAGGGCTTTAGTTGTTAATGTTGGATAATGGTTTGGTTTTTTTGTGTGTGTTTGTTTTTTTTATTTATACACTTTATTACTTTAAAATTGTGTGGTAGCTTTATCACTTTTTAGCCGCCACACATTTTAAAAAACTCATGTAGAAGAATAATAGTGTTTTGCTGTTATTTTAATGGGTTTAAATTCTTTTACAGACAAAATCAGGTTGTATTACTAGACACGCTTGACCAAGAAATATCAAAGTTCAAAGAATGCAATTCCATACTGGATATTAATGCTTTGGTAAGTACAGGTACAAGTGAATCTACGACTGCCTTTTCAAAATACTTTCATGGCATCTGAGTAAACACAGACTTACTTTTGTATCTGTGTTTCCTGCAAAGGGAGCAAGGTGCAATATAGCACCTACCTTTAAAGAAGTGTTAGTCTCAGGGCTCCCTTTGTGTGTTGCTTCTTTACCGATTTTCTGTCGCCATTGCTGCACAAGAAAGAATACCACCTGCACCCAAATTGATGGCAGCAAATTGTGAACACTTCTTGATTTACTAATGCAGGCACTAACTGGAGTCTGCATTGCATCACACACAACTTACTGGGTATACAAATTAAGCTGAAACTCTGGGAAATAAAATCGCATTGTGTGCAAAAATTGTGGCATTTTTCCATATGGAATACATTTTTTCCATTTTGTACATAAAAGGTATAAGCTCTAAGTGAGTCCAATTTGTTGCACCTCTTGTGATTATAACCACTTACATCAGACCACTCTTCCAGGGTCTGACGTAAACTATTATAATCATTGGGGGATAAGTTGCCACCCCTCTCCCCCCATGATTAACCCTTTTTGTAAAAATAGTTCTAGTATGTCGCACAAGGAGAGGTATTTCAGTGATAGAGGCAGGTTATGGCAACAGAATGCCTAAAACTGACTTCAATCAAATACTGAAGCATAATAACAAGGGCACTGTCTCCCAACATGCAGACATCTTGGGGAGGTACTGCAATGTACAGTACCTTTTGTAAAAACTTTAGTGTAAGATATTTACATGAATCAAAGTGGCACTCTCCCCTTTGTTAAACAAGTCTAGCTCTATATCTATCCAGAAATTGTTGTTAAGGTCATTCTATAGCAGGAGGTTGTATATTAAATATTGCACTGAATGAAGAATGCTTTGTGGAATAGTTAACATATACAGCGGCTATAAAATGTATTTGCCCTGTGTGGACCTACTGACTTTATCCCCAAACTCTCTTGTATACTTTCATTTGTAGTTCACAGAAGCAAAGCATTACCACAACAAGCTAGTAAACATTCAAAAGGAAATGATAATGCTGCACGAGAAGACTTCAAAATTAAAAGTAAGTTCTTCATTAAAGGAATTGTTCACCTTTACGTTAACTTTTAGTATAACGTAGAGAGTGATATTCTGGTCTTCATTTTTTTATTGTTTGTGTTTTTTGGTTACTCCGCTTTTTATTCATCAGCTCTCCAGTTTGCAATATCCATAATGGAATGTAAATTAGAGTCTAAAATATGAATAGGAAGGAGCCGGAATAGAAAGATGAGTTCTAAAATGCAGCAATAACAATACATTTGAAGCCTTATACAAAGCATTTGTTTTTCAGATAGGTCAGTGAACCCCATTTGAAAGCTGGAAAGAGTCAAGAAAAGATAATTCCAAACTAAAAAAAAATGAAGGCCAGTTGAAAAAGTCTCTTCGAATTAGCCATTCTATTACATACTAAAAGTTCACTTAATGAACTACTGCTTTAGAAATCTTTTATACATCTATAATGTACTAGATTCTACTTGGAGTGATATAGTAAGTACTACGAAGTCTGATGTGAAAGGAATATGCCACAAGCTATACCCAGTGATTAGCCTAACTACTAACTAAATCTTGAATTAGAATCATTCAAATAGTCTTGGCAGCTACCAGTGGCTAAAAGAATAACATTGCAACACTCCCACCCGCAAATGAGGAGGAGGCAGTACTAGGACACATATGAGGTGCCATAGACTTAGTGACACTGACACAAAAAACTACTCTTCAAAATGTAAATGTGCATTGAAAGTAAAATAGGTCATGTTGATCATTTTTCGCTGATAAGTTTGTTTTTTAAGTAATTGTGAATCTAATGGTAACTGACAACTGCTGCACAAATAAAGAGAAACTTGGAGGATCAGATAGGTAATGGGCAAATATTTTTTTGAGAAAATTATAAAAACATTCAAAGGCAAAGTTATGACAGATGTGGTGTATGTATCTCTTCAAGAATAACCTGCTTATTTACCATATGTGATGTTATATTTAAATTGCTCTGTACATTGTATTTGCAGAAACGAGCTCTGAAGTTACAGCAAAAGAAACAGGAAGAAAATCTTAGACAGGAGCAGCAAAGAGAACGAGAATTTGAGAGAGAAAAACAATTAACCGCAAAACCAGCAAAAAGGACATTATATCCAAATCCTGTCTAGAACTCTTCCTGTGCTGCAATCATGTTACACACTGCTTAATTTGTGAAACACAACTCTGCATGATTGACACAAAACAGGAATTGCACTCTTTTGGCGTTGGGCTGTGCATAATATAGTGGATTTCACCTCAGAAAATCAGTGTGAAACATTGACATTTTAATTATTTTAATGTACTGAGTGGTTTAAACACAGGCAATGTACTCCAATAATCCATGAGTGGGAAACTCCCTCATTAAGTGTTGACTACAATTTATATAAATGTTGCAGTGATATGGACTGGCCATTGTCTGAAACAAAGGTTTGGATAGCCTCTGATAGCCTGCTGGTCTTCTATTTTATTCCCTCTGTTCTTAAAAAGAAATCCCAATGTTTCTGATAATCCAGGGGTGTCCAAAAGGTAGATCGGAATCTACCAGTAGACCTTTAGCTGGTGATCAGTAGATCTCAAGACACGGTCAACAAACAACTTGTCTAAATCACCATCCTATTTCATGCTTTTTATTTATTATGTTAAGGTTACATAAGAAATATTTGTTTGTTAAATATAGCAATATAGATTCTCATAAATCAATATTTAAATAATATTTTCCATTAACCAGACAGCCAACAATGCTTTTATAGATGTAGATCCCTATGGGACAACATCACTAAAAGTAGACCTCATATTAGCATACTCTTAGCAACTCTCCATGCTGAATGCCATAGCAAAATAACTGTGTATTGGCAGAGATGGCTAGAAGCATCATTCACCTGGTACTGAATTCAATAAATGGCCCTACTGTTGTTTAATAGGTGTTGTGTATTGGCCTTCTTCCACGAAAGTACAATTACCATTAGCTTACTCATCCCTGGAAAGAACAGTATTTGGGAAATAATTATTTGACACAGTTCAATTGTTGTTTGCTTGTTTTATTGCTATACTGCTTTCTTAGGACTGTAAGAATGTAAAGTTCTAATGGCTACAGTTTACTGATGCATAAAGACATTTTTATCTTATTTTTATGGTGATTTTTGTTTCTCTCTCTTTTTTTAATATAAATCTTCCTAATGTTTGTGTGCACGGGAAAAGTTGGTCAGGGGATTTATGGCAGGTGATTTTATTTTCCATCACTTGCTGTCAAAATTACACTGCCAAATTCTTAAGGTGTAAGTTTGTTGCTTCAATTGACACAAACCACTCTGGGAACCCTGAAGCTACTGCCACCTGGAAGGGGTTCCCCTACGTCAATAGATGTACTATGCAGTTTGAAACAGGAGGCAAGATGAACCTAGTGCCAGTAAACAACTATATGGAAGTGCAAGAAGCTGCTTTAGACTGATTGGTATCAATCATTTTGTGCAAAAACATTTGCAAACTTGTTGTATGAGTGCCACTGCATTTGCAGTTCTGAGATTGTTGTATAACATGTCAAAAAGTATGGCACTGTGGACCTATCATAAAAAATATGCTAGTCCTATTCAGCCTTAGGCTTATGTCACAATTATTTGGCTGCAAATAATGTTTAGTTGTTCCATATGGGGCATAAAAAATGTCCCATGATGTGACAAATAGTTTCCAGTGTCCTAAGCAAGTGACACATGTTACTGTAGGGACCCTGGTAGACATGAAAAGCGTCAGGCCTTGGTTCTTGATGGAAATTAAAATTTACGTTTTTAACCTTTTACAATCTGACTCCGGCTCTACTACTTTGTGGGTCCAGGCCTGTGCTGTCCTCTTCTGATGTTTCCTGGTGACCAATTAAATACATATATTTATGTTCCCCATGTCTGTTAGTTTCAATAAATCTAAATAAAGATTATCATTAAGAATGGTAATAAAAGTAAAAAAAAAAAACCTCTGTGTAGAATGATCTTAAAGGTACAGTTCAGTATGAAAATAAAAACGGGGTAAAAAGATAGCCTGTCAAAATAAAACATTTTTATAATATAGTTAGGCAAAAATGTAATGTATAAAGGCTGGAGTGACTGGATGTTTGAACAGAACAGAATCCTACTTCCTGCTTTTCAGCTCTCCATCTCTGATTTAGTAAGCGACTTGAAGGGGGGCCACATGGGATATAACTGTTCAGTGAAATTACAATTGATCCTCAGATGCTCAGATTCAAAAGCAACAATTTTGACCCCTATGTCCCTCCCTCAAGTCACTGATTGGTTACTGCCTGGTAACCAATCAGTGGAAACCAAGAGAGCTTCAAAGCAGGAAGTAGTGTTCTGGATAATATGCCTTTATACATTACACTTGTGGCTAACTAACTATACAGAAATTTTTTTTTATTTTGCACAGTCTATTTACCCAGTTTTATTTTTAGCTATAGGAGCTAGAACTTGTCATAGCAATAGTAATGGTAATGCCAACACCACAGTGCCTTCTAGTGTATACAGTATATACGTGAAGCCGAAAAAGGCCAAGAAATAGTGACTGTCTATGGCATCTAATAGCTGGGCTTCTGGTATTTGCCAGAATCCACAAAATACCAGACAGGGTTTGCTTAGTATAGTATTGGATAAAAACTAGACCTACCTAAACCCAACAGCCAATTATGGTTCATTTATAAATGGTGGGCAAGTGTTTCTGCCATAAGCACCTGCAGACACAAGCTCTGGAGCTCAAAGACCTTTACTTTCCCAATGAATACAGTACTACCTGCAATTGGCAGCACTGTATTAATAAGTGGTGTTGTGGAGGATGCACATAGCGCAGCAAAGAAATATAAATAAGACAAAAAGCTCAGGGCATATCAAAGGGGGCCCAGGCACCCCAGCAAAAAAAAAGTTTTCAGCCCCCAAAAACAATTGACAGACTGCACAGTAAGTTAAACTTTAGATAATTTGGAAATCATGTGACTTTTGGACATAAGGGTCCATCACAGCTCCAGGGAAGTTCTCTAGTCATAAACAGCACAGTACAATACAGACACACATACACCATACAGTTCAGCTGACATCTGACAGACATTTATCAACAAATTTGTGCATTTGTAGCAGTATGGGGCAGATGCACTAAGCCTCGACTGTTTTTCTTACTTCGACCTTCGATTCGAACGATCGAGCGATCCTCCGATCAGGTGAATAGTCAAATCCGATAATCAAAGTGGACAAGTACGATTATCGAAGGATGTATTAGTTCGCCTATTCGCCTACTCGAAGGATACCTTATTTATGAAATCTTCACCCGAAGTTTTATTTGTACCCCATCTTTGACCTACCGAAGTTGATTTTGGACTTCGACATTCGATGATGATAGAATAGTCGAGGAAAAATAATCGAATGGTCGAGGTAAAAAATCATTCGACTATTCGATTTTCTTCTATTTTCTTTGCTGGTGCTCTCCACTGTGGGTGTATAGTGACACCTAGGGACCACTTTATAAACTGTTTCTTTAGTTCTGGCTGCACTAGAGGTTTGCTGAATTTCATTAAAGGGATCCTGTCATCGGAAAACATGTTTTTTTCAAAACGCATCAGTTAACTACTCCAGCAGAATTCTGCACTGAAATCCATTTCTCAAAAGAGAAAACAGATTTTTTTTATATTAAATTTTGAAATCTGACATGGGGCTAGACATTTTGTCAATTTCCCAGCTGCCCCCAGTCATGTGACTTGTGCCTGCATTTTAGGAGAGAAATGCTTTCTGGCAGGCTGCGGTTTTTCCTTCTCAATGTAACTGAATGTGTCTCAGTGGGACATGGGTTTTTACTATTGAATGCTGTTCTTAGATCTGCCAGGCAGCTGTTATCTTGTGTTAGGGAGCTGCTATCTGGTTACCTTCCCATTGTTCTTTTGTTTGGCTGCTGGGGGGGAAAAGGGAGGCGGTGATATCACTCTTACTTGCAGCACAGCAGTAAAGAGTGATTGAAGTTTATCAAAGAACAAGTCACATGACCAGGGGCAGCTGGGAAATTGACAAAATGTCTAGCCCCATGTCAGATTTCAAAATTGAATATAAAAAATATGTTTGCTCTTTTGAGAAATGGATTTCAGTGCAGAATTCTGCTGGAGCAGCACTATTAACTGATTCATTTTGAAAAAAAAATTTTTTCCCATGACAGTATCCCTTTAAAATAAATACTGACACCAGAAACATGTTTGTTTTTGCATCAATCAGAATATAACCTAAGATTTCCAAGTACAATGGCTTACAAAAGTCTAACATTATTTTTTAGTTCTTTTTTTTCCCACATCACTTCAAATATTAATTGGCCCTATCTATCCTTACGCTTCACTAAATGGTTAAATGTTTAAAAGCTGCATGGAACGCTGGGAAACACTGGCTTACTTATAAAAAACCCCACCAGATGCCATTTGACTTAAAAAAAATTCAAAATGGACATTTTGCCAGCCGCCATTTTTGAGGCCCAAGAGCAGGCTGAGGAGCAGGAACACCTTGTCCCTGCTAGGATCAGGCAGCCTCGTCACTTCAGGAGACCTGTACTTTGTTTGGACGAGCTGTCTGATGATGAGGTTGTGAGGATGTTCCGTCTGAGTCGTGCCGCCATAGTGCAGGTTTATGGTCTCATCAGTGAGGCCATTGAACCTGTGACGGCACGGTCTCAGGCAGTGCCTGGGATGTGCAAGCTGCTTGCAGTTTTGCATTTCCCAGGCACTGGCAGTTTCCAGCAGGTTTCTTCATGCCTCATTGGTATGAGCCAGCCCACCTTTAGCAGGATACTAGCACAAGTGCTGAGGGCACTACTGCAGCACTCGCGAAGGCTCATTTCCTTCCGCTCAACTCAGGCAGAGTGGATAAGATTGAAACAGGATTTTTTCCTAATTGGCCAATTTCCAAATTGCCTAGGAGCCATTGATTGCACTCATGTTGCGCTCACACCACCTCGCCATCACCAGGAGCGCTACCGAAATCGTAAGCGCTCCCATTCCATCAATGTGCAGGTGGTGTGTGATTCCAACATGCGCATCATGAGTGTGAGATCTGGCTTTCCTGGAAGTGTCCATGATGCCACTATCCTGCGTCAGTCAGCTCTCCATGACCTCTTTACCCAAGGAGAAATGCCAGACGGCAGGCTTGTGGGTAAGTTCTATTTTCAATTTCATACAAAGACACTTCAAATATTATGTTAAAGGTGATATGTATGTATTTTCAAGAAATGTTTCCCTTTTTGCAGTCTGGCTACAATAGATGCAATATGCATCTTGGGACCTGTAGTTTAGTTCAATCAGCTAACTTTGTTAGGGCTTTTAATTCTTGCCACCTGATTCAGTTTACAGGTGTGATATGCACACACACAATTCTTTGCATTTGGAGGGGGGATTACCTCTTTTATTGTGCGACCAATGCTCATTTGAACCTGCTGGAGTCACCTTTAGAAAACATATCAGTAAGTGGCAGTGTTTGTTTAGCAATGACAGGCTTTTGTGTGGCTACTTATATTTATTTTGATTTGTGTTAATGCATTTTTCTTGTTTGATCCACACGTATGGCTTCTTCTGTTTTCTTGTTTGAAATGACATTACCCATGTTACTATTTTGGACAAGCGCCTTGGCAAAAAAGAAAAAACAAACACACCCAGTACTGTTTTAGTGGCTTTACTGACACAATCTTTGTCAAAATCCAAAACAGTTGAACAACAATAAAAAGACAATCTATATTTGTATAAAGTTTGTTTGTTTTTGGAACACACAATATTTATTTAAAACCATTAAATATGTACCTTAGCTGGAAGCCACAGGAGGAATTTGGTCACAACATATATTTCAAAATATAGCAGCCCCTATAGACCACTAAAGGGCAAAAGCTTTACAAAGCATTTGTTGCATGACATTGATAATGCACCCCTGGATTCATCATGGCCAACTTTACATTAAACAGTATCCAAAAATTTGGCCCTCGATAAGCTTGTGTCCAAAACAATAATATAACAATCAATATGATCTACAAATGACACTTGTCACTATATGACAATTTGGCCAGTTTTAAAAGTATCAACAATATGAGATTAGTGCTGGCCAGGTAGAGTGTTGGACACCCAACAATGCTTGATAGTGCAAAGTAACAACCAAGGCTTTGTGCCTTTAAGGCATATCATACACCTTGGACTTGCTATTTAATGAGCACAGGTGGAGGAGGAGGTAATAGGCGTTAGCACATATTATGAGTGCTGGGTAGCCAAAGTAGGCCAGAGGTAGCCAACAATACTTCATAGTGCAAAGCACAAGGTACACTGTTTTCACTTTGACAGTTGCAGAATATAGACCATTGTTACATGAATGCACATAACATGTAAACCACATAAATACAGAGCTTGATTAGCATATGGAACCTTTGAAGCAACACTGCACTAGTGATAAATACACAATAAAAAAGTGTAGTCATATGCTTGCAATAGAATTCATTGACCCTTACATGTAACATTTTTTGGCCAAGTGAATGTGTTAGGCAACACTGCAGCATCACCATAGACATATGTTAGAGCAAATGCACTTTTTGATGTTTGTAAGTGCTTTTCCAGATGTTATTGGAAAGGGCGCCAATGGGTGTTAGATATGGCACACCTTGGTGCTGATAACACCATACATATATACATATGTTAGAGTGAATGCACTTAGATGTTTTGAAGTGCTTTTCCAGGTGTTATTGGAAAGGGTGCCAATAGATGTTTAAATGGCACCCCTCAGTGATGAGAATGGAGCACAGTGTAAACAATGGGATGTGTTTGGGAGTCAGTCCCATTGCTGGGTAACGGACAAAGTGATACCTGAAGCGTCAATAGGGCAAAGTTTGTTACCAGGAGAAAAATAGGCAAAGAGGCCAGTGTCAGATGGAAAATGACACAGACTGGAACTAGGGACGTTTGTCCCCTCGGACAGGACCATGTCCCCTTCCATGCCCCCTTTCCCTCCGATGTTGAGGAGCTTCAGGGGGTGGAGGGGGAGCAGCAGGTGGACCAGGGACTTCACCCTCAGCAGAGCCCCCTGGTCGATGAGGCTGGGCTGCCATGGCTGCCACCAGGTCCTGGAATCCACGATGTATGGTCACCTGGGTCTCCCGAATATCTGTATGGATTTGGGCCATCCACCGCCTCATCCAGAGTTCCTGATGGCGCTGCTGGTGGAGCGTAGGCTGCATGGCAGCCATCATCGCGTCAACGAGCCCCGGTTGTGCCGCAGGTTGATCACCCAGTCGCCGTTCTTCCTCCTGTGGTGGTCCCCCAATTGCTGCAGTGGCAGCAGCACGACCTACAAGAAAAATCAAATATAAGTATATATATTGGACATGTGCATAACCCACAACAAACAAAAGGTTAGAAAAGGTTCCAAGTTAAGGTGGCCATACACGGAGAGATCTGCTCGTTTGGCGATGTTGCCAAACGAGCGGATCTCTCTCCAATATGCCCACCTTGTGGTGGGCAATATCGCGCTGATCCGATTGTGGGCCCTAGGGCCCAACGATCGGATCCTAACGAACGGGAATGGGCGGTCGGATCGCAGGACCGCATCAACGAACAGATGCGGCCGCGATCCGACGGAATTTTAGTCCCATCCAATTGAGATCTGGCCGACTTACGGCCAGATCTCGATCGGGGAAGCCCGTCGGGGGCCCCCATGCACGGGCCAATAAGCTGACGGTCTGTCGGCAGCTTTTATTGGCCCCTGTTTGGCCACATTTAGATTGGGGGTGGTGTTTTCTTTTGGGGGGGTGGCATAAACACAACATTAGAGTGAAAATTTAACACCAGTCTGTAGCTTGGAAAACAAGTTTTTTTTTAGACAAAAAAAAGTTTTAAAGGACATGTAAACCCTCCCTCCCAGTGAGGAGGAGATTCAGATACCTGCCACTGGTTTTTAAAAGGTTAACAGTAAAGTCTGCAGTATCCCCTTAATCACTTAGAATTCCTTCTCCTCTTCTAAGTCACTCTGGCCCTCCCTCAGGAATTCACTTTGGCTGTTGGCTAATGAGCATGCTCAGTTCTTCTCAGCTCAGATTACTAAACACACCCTCCAGTCTAACAGCCACTGAGGAGATATCATTACTGGTTCCCATAGAAACTCTGCTCTAGCTGTCTGATCCTATTTTATTCTCTTAACCACCTCTCCTGAGCTCAGCTTAACCAATACATGGCATCTTTGGTGACACACAGACAAATAAAGAAGGGGTTATAAAATTACTCTTACGTCTGGGGGGCACCACAGGAATCACAGCTGGTGACTGGGCGTGGCTTTCAGCTCGGTGTTCTGTAATGTGAGATAGGACATTAGTAATGCTGTAAACAAGTTGAGGAAGCAACTACATTGGTCACAACATTGAACATGTCTGTACCTTGAGCTTCCGGGGCTCTATCCGGATCTTCAGCCTCACCCTCTTCCTGGGGTTGCTGAGCGGCGTCATCCTGGTCCTGGTCACTGCCCGAGTCAGGCCGCGATGTTTGCGGCGGTACTGCAAATGTGAATAAAGAAAACAAAAAAGTATTAAAAGACAAAATCATATGGAATTGCAAAAGACCTCCCACATGCTACAAATCTATTTTATTTCTCATTCCAAATACTAACTCCAATGGAATGGTACAGCAAGGGAGATGGAATGGTTAAAACTTAAAGGAA
Organism: Xenopus laevis; assembly: GCF_017654675.1. Lineage (NCBI taxonomy): Eukaryota > Metazoa > Chordata > Amphibia > Anura > Pipidae > Xenopus > Xenopus laevis. The sequence goes on along the minus strand of NC_054376.1, from coordinate 49,695,210 downwards.
CAGTAACCTCAAAAAATAAGTGTTTTAAAGTAATGAAAATATAATGCAGTGTTGCCCTGTTTGCTTCAGAAACACTACTATAGTGTATATAAATAAGCTGTTGTGTAGCAATGGGGGCAGCCATTCAAATGAGAAAAGGCTCAGGTTACACAGCAGATAAGCTCTGTAGAACATTTTGGGCGTTATCAGTTAGCCACTATTTAACCTGTGTCATATAGACTTTTTTCAATTCCTGTTCCACAGCAGCTTGTTTATATGAACTATAGTAGTGTTTCTGAAGCAAACACATCAGTTTTACCCGTGCAGGGCAACAGTACATGACTTTTTCATTACTTTAAAACACTTACATTTTTTGGTGTTCCTGTTCCTTTAAATACATTTGCAATGGTGCGAAGAGGAGAGAATGTAATATATGACAATACTTGTGATTTTAAAGTTATTCAGCTTTTTAATCAGCAGATCTACACTTTGCAATCTCAGCAATCTGTTTGCTAGGGTCCAAATTAGCATAGCAACCATGCATTCATCTGAAGAAGAGACTGGAATATAATTAGGGGATGGTCTAATTAGTAATACGAGTAATAAAAACTCACAATAACATCACATGTATTTGATGTTTTGAAGGTTTCCCAGGCATTTGTAGTGATTGTATGTATTCCTCCATTGAAATTTGAATTTGGTGCCGTATGCAAATTAACCATCGCTAGTGTAACTTCGCTTCGCTTAGCGAATCAACGCTAGCGCAACTTTGCAACCTTACGCTACCCCTGAGCGCAACTTCGGATTTTAGTGAATTTGCGGAGCGCTGGCGAAACTTGCCCCAATGTAGTCACAATGCATTGATAAATCAATTAAAAATAAGCCAAACAGAACCAAAATCAACACAACTGCAGGTTAGAAATAAACACTGTTTTCTGGTGATATTGATAACTGAATGATGACATCTCCTGGGGCAGAAAGGCCAAAAAAGGGTCTCTGGTAATTAGAGACAGTCGGCAACAAGCCCAAAATCTTTTGGGGCCCCGTTGTTCCCTGATTCTTGGACCATTCAGGGCCCCTATGAGGGCTTCAATACATATGGGTCCCCAGTCATTGCCGAGGTTGCTGTTTTGACTGTTACACCCCTAAAAGGAAGGTGAGTGGCTATATACTGAGTTGTAGAGGAGAAATTGTGCAACATCCATGTGCAATGAAATGCCCCCATTAAGGATATTTAGTTTAATTTAAGTTCTGGTTTCCCTAAGAACATGTGCACTTTTTAGAACTTCATATTTCTATGTGGTCCATTCTATCCCTCACTGTCACTCTCTTACCCCTGCTATGTAATGTAAAGAAATAATTTAATTCCAAGTAGAATAAATGTTGTGCCATTCTAACAAACTCCAGTTTGTCCTATAGGTATATAGGTCTTATGATATAAATGGTTTATGAGTGTGCTTCCTCCATCCAATATTTTTTCCTACAGCAAACAACTCATACTGTGTGTTAGTTGTGCACTGCAAACTGCTTAGTCATACTGGGATTAGCCACTTGCAGCAGGTCAAACAGGTCAGTGACCAGTTTTGGACTGACCCACCAGACAACCATTAGATGTAAATAGTTCTACATGTATAGGGGTTATATAGGCCAACTGTGAGAGGGTTATTGACAACAAGTAAAGGGATAAATGTTGGAGGAACAAAACGAACAAGTTGGAACAAGATGGTCAAATCAAACTAACGTCCCCTCTATTGCTCAGCTTAACTCTTCCTTCCCAAACTTACCGGTTAACTATATGAATGTGCCTTTACTTTTGATATTAAATAAGGACTCTTGGAAAGTAAAGACACATTCCTGTTCGAATAGGTACAATCAAAACAATTCAGCGGTGCAGTGAAAAGCCCTCTGCATATCAATCTGCTCACAAAGCCTAACAGAGTCTTCAGTTGGGGAAAGTTAGGATTTTTTTTATCCAGAGGGGTTCTCAGTCAACAGGTGAATTGTTTTGACTGTGCTTGTAAGGACTCAAAGCAGAATGTAACTGTACTTTTAATTTCAGAAATTTTAAAGCACAGGATGCACTGGCACAAGTGAACTCTGTAATTAATAACCATGTTAAAAGATTTTGCTTACAGGCCCTTTGTATGGTGTGCCAACACATGCAACTGACTTGTACCTAATTAGCGTCCCAACATCATTTGAGCTAGCATGTACATTTAGCATGTCAGATGTAACGCCATTTACACACCTTGAGTAATTTACATTCTGAATTAATAAATTGCTGCAAGCAGTGGTATTACTTTGCAACTGCCTGCAAATATTATTGCAAAAAAACGTAAACCGTAAAACATGTAGATCCCCATTCCAATTTCAGTTTAAAGACATCTCTAGCAGGCTATATATCCTGTTTCTGTTACTTTATCTGGAATAAATTATTTTTATTTACCTCTTTTACCTATGAAAAGGTTTACATACAAAGCTATTTATTTGGCATCTCTGCCAGATTACATTTCTTTATTTTCAATATTTTTTATTAATATTTTTAATTATATACAGATGTCTAGCAACAGAATAAATATAAAAAAGAAAAAATAGACACAGCACTCACTCTTGTTGATGCAATTAGGTGTATTAAAAGCAGATTCTTGATCCCAGCAGTACATTTTCGAAGTACACAGACTCCTTTTTCAAGCACATGGGTTCAATAGTTACAATGAGATACAAATTAGTTACACCCTTTTAAGGTATCAAACTCAATCACTAATGGTATATGGCATCACAGTACTCTCTAGCACATTCAATTAACACTTTAGTAGCAACATCTATGCTGCTGCTCCCTTTGCCCTAACATAGGAAATACTCCAAAAGTAAAAAAACTGTGGAAAACATTATCTTTAGAAATACATACAGATCATAATCCTTATTTAACCCTTTGGGGGCTAATGTGTTTAAATGATGGATCCACCATACCTCTCTTTTTCTTAATAACAACTCACGATCCCCCCCAACGTCTGAGTGGACGGACTTTTTCCGATACCATGAATTTTAACTCTGAATCAGTATGTCCCTTTTCCACATAATGTTTGGAAACCAGTAATTTGGTGTTAGACCTTCTAAAGGTCGATCTATGTTGGGATATACAAGTCTTTATCTGCAACGTGGTCTCATCCACATAGATGAGGCCATAACATAGCACAACAACCACTCCCCCCCAAAAAACTAAACTAAAATATGCAGGAAACAGCAAAAGTTCCACTGCTCAAGTGGCCACAAGCTGGGTGGGAGAGGTTATCCCTATGTGCTATGGAGTGGTGAAATTTAGTGCCAAGCACCAGTTACTGACAGGGGCTAAATGAATGGACCGAAATGTTGAATGCAATAAAAAAAAATTTTGCTGGAACATTTGAATGCTATATGGTATGTTTTTCCTAGCTCCCATGCAGCAGAATGTATTCTTATTTTTAAGTAAAGCATTTTAAGCCAGAAATGTGGGATAAGCAAACTATTAATGCTTACAGAGTATTAAATGAGGGGGTGAAAAATGCTTTGCTTATTAGAACTTAAAACAGAGGTCTTCAGACCTTTCAGGTTCATGTTCCCCTTTGTGGTCAAAGATTCATGCTTTTTTCTTTATATTTGCATGTTACTTATATAATGGAAACAGTATCTGAGTTTTTATTGACAGTACAAAATGCTCTTTCACACTGCAAACATGTGATCTGGACTATAAATGGATTTGATGCTGTGTTTACCCTGTTCTGCTCTATAGCATTTATTCAATCTTCATCAGCTAAATGCTGTATATTGCCTCTAAACTTGATTAAAATATGATAGAATAATAATAGCTATGCAAACTGTATTATTACATTTAACTGGTTAGGGTAATAACACTTCTGCAGCCTTTACAGTATATACTTAGAGAAATAGTTACAAACATATATATGTCTAGAAAAAAGAAGTTCAAATAATTTCTGAACTTTATCACTTTTTGTTTTTTCTTAATAAATAAGATGAGCTTTCATAAATAATTCACATGTTTGTTTTTTGGAAAGAAAACCAGTCAGAAAGGTAGGAGATTCTAGCTAAAAACAGGCCACAGAATAGAGAAACACACAGACAAGTAGCTGTAGAAGTGATGGTTGTAGTTAACAGCAAGGGAACTCCATAACACACTAGGATAAAGTAACAGAGAAAACTGAACAGCAGATTCGACATGAAACCTTATACAGGAGTATGCCATCAGTTCCTGCCAGTTTCAAACAGTAGCGTCACTAGAGGGGGGTGGGCTCTGGTGCGTGACGTGCAGCTGGGCCACGCACCCCTCCGTACTGCCGCATTTGTCAGTGGCGCACGGGGCCCGCTCGCACCCCTGCTCCCCCGGTAGTTCCGCCACTGGTTTCAAATAAGTCTGTATATAACCTGCATTTGATTTGGTACTGTCATATCTAATTGTTATGAGAGAGGGCATTACTTTACCATAGACAAACATATTAACCTACTGTTTTGGGCTGCAGAAGGAAACCCAACAATAACAGAAAAAGAGAACATACAAACCTGATGGAGACAGTGTTTAGAACCGAGCATTATACCCAGAGCTCCAAAACAATGATCCCTCTGTTGGGCACCCTGCAAAGAAAAAACCTTTGAGACCCCCATGATCCAGGCCTGGATTTGTGGGAAGGCCACCTAGGCCCGGGCCTAGGGCGGCAGGATTTTAGGGGGGCGGCATGATGCCCAACCACACCCACATTGGTTCAAAAACACTGAGGATGCGCAGGAGATACAATCTCCATGTAAATTTGCAAGAATAAAGGGGAGGGGGCAGGGGCGACAAACGGCAGTGGGCCTAGGGGCTCCCGCTATGTAAATCCGGCCCTGGCCCCCATCCCAAACTTTAATCACCAGCTGCACCACCCCAACAGGTTTGCTGCCCTAAACATCTCCTGCTCATGCATGTTTGATGGTTTGGAGATAGATAAAAAAAGATAAAAACTATACATCATTTCTCAGCACTGTTGTACCTTGATCCTCTTATTAAAATTAACATATTCCACATGGTTCTTTACCCAATCTAAACATTATGCCTCATAGTGGTGACATCCTTCAGTAACCTCAAATCAAGACCATGGATTAATTAATTGTGTCAGAGCCAAATAAGTACAACATACAAATGAGCATATAACCTTTACTTTCCACCATGGGTAACAAGCATATATTAAAGGGTCCCTTATGAACTTAAGGTATGAACTAAAACCATTGTTTAAAGGTATCTGTATCTGAAGGTGCTCCTTATATGTCTGCATAATTGCTTAACGCGGTTACTTCCGTCCAGCCTTCTCTTGCGAATCGAAGGCAATGCACCCTTTGCATCCAAGAATCAGACACAGGCATAATAGGGGACATGTGGTGCTTAACTTAGTGCCTGGTCAGAAACAAATAAAGTTTGTCCAGTAACGTCACCTAATGTAACGTTGATGAGTCATGACCACTGGACCAATCAGAGGGGAGTAGATCTTTAGTGGGTCGTGGTTTCTACCAGCAGGAGGACACATAGGTGATGCAGGGATTTGCAATCCCTCCCCAATTAATATTAGCAAACTGTTTAGATAATATATTTATACAATAATTGTTGATGAAGTTCTCTTTTACTGTCTTCTTTATATTGTCACAGCTGTTATATGTGTGGAGGTGTGTTGCGCACTGTCAGAGCAAAATGGGATTCATAAAATTGGTGAGTTATAGCTGTGGCCTAATTATCCACAATTACCGTCTCCTTGTATTAATTTAGGCCACAGTCAGGTAAGTTCATCTGTTTGGTGTTTTAGTGGCCATGTCCCTCTATGTCTATGCCCTAATTCCTGTGGTTAGGATTCAACTTGTACTCACATGACAACTATAGTGCAACTATATGGCCACGGGTGCAGGGGAGAAATCAACGCCTTGATTTTTATGGAGAAACCAAATAAACACAGACATGGATGTTTGCACTCAGGGACTAATATAAATAAGTATGCTACATGAAGCAGACCCTTTTATAAGCATTATTCTTTCCTCAAATTTCGCGGGCAGACGCATGCGCAGTAGACTGAAATAGCCGACTTTTTAGTTAAAGTTTGGCTTTTCACTCTACTGTGCATTCGCAGCCGCGCGAAGAAAGAGGAAGACGGAAGAGGATCGCTCCGTGGTGCTCGCTGGAATAACCCCGGGCCAGTGCAGTTTTCCGGCCCAGGGTTTCAGGTAAGTAAATACAATCACTTCGGGTGCCTAACATTTGGCACGCCCAAGTGCAAGAAGATTTCCTTCTCCTTTAGGTTGGATTGCTTTATTCCCCTTAAGAACACAGGCCAGGTCATGTTAAAGGGGTGGTTCACTTTTCAAGTGGTCTTTTTTTTTATTAGGGGTAAAGCTGCAGTGTTTCAGGAGAGCTTTCTAAGGACACTAAAGCTGGCCAAACACAGACAGATCTGTCAAACAAGCAGATATGAGCCCATTTGGCTCTGCTGTGCTAACAATCAGCGTAGTGGTCTATGCAGACAAGTCAGAGGACCACATCGAAGCACCAATGCGCTCCTCATTTTACAAGACTTATAAAACGACAAAAAAGTGTTTGCTAGGAATGTCTGTCATTGCACTAATAGTTCCTTTCTCCTTTAACCACAACGGGGGAATGTAATAAAAGTACATTCCCCAAATAGAGTTTCAAGCTTTACTTCTGACTAGGGCAATACAACATGGGAGCTTTGCTGTATACAGAGAATCATCTCTCCCTAGGGTTGCCACCTGGCTGATATTTTACTGGCTTCACCATTAAAAATGGTGCATGATCCCAATGATATTAAAGGAGACATATAGGATACAGTAAATGAAAAAAACAAATTTTGTAGGCAATTATAATTAATATATGGTGTTGCTTTTACATTGTGCTAAAAATTAATATTATCTTTAAAAATAGCCCCTTTATTGGAGCTCCCTATAGATGTTCACTGATCCCTGTCCGTGTTTCAAATGAGGGATGGGTTTGTCCTAACGGTCCCTTCCTTAAGCACAGTAAGAAGGGGACAACCAATCACAGCCCTGCAGTCACACAAGCACAGGCTTCAGTTCCCTATTAGGTCCTGCTAGCTGCTGATTGGTTCCTGTCCTACAGAACAGTGAGCTGAGAGCAGCCAGCTCCCCTGCACAACCTGGGAATTCAGGGAGCAGTAAGTGGAAGAGAAGGGAGGGATTATTAGGATTTTTCTAGAAATATTCAATAAATCAGCCTGAAACACTGCTTTTTTTAAGCACAATTCTTCTATATCTAAATGAGTATAATGGTACGTTCTTATTTTTTTACAAAACAATATGTCTCCTTTAATAGGGAAGAAACATAAATATATAAGAAAGCCAGTATTTTTTTTTTTTTTTTGCTGAAAGGTAACAACCCTATCTCTTCCACAAGGGACCAAATCAGGCTGGCAATCTGTGGGTTCTGGCAAATGCCAGAGGGGCTGCTATAAGGTCCCATAGAAAGTCACTATTTAGTGGGCTGGTGGGAGCTGTTTGGGCCTCTGTGTACCTGAAATGCCAGGGCCTATTTTAATTCTCAGTCCGGACCTGGACCAAATGGTCATAAATCTCATGTTAATGCAAAATATTCTGCATACCACAGACTGGCATGATCAGGGTTACCACATCGAAAAGTGGGTGCGCTCTGTGAGGCCGAAGTGCTTTGCGCACGACCAGGCACGCGCGACATTGCGCACGGTTACGCACGCGCGTCCTTGGTTGCGCATGGTTACGCATGCGCGTCCTTGATTGCGCACGGTTACGCACAATTACGCACGCGCGTCCTCGGTTACGCATGATTACGCAAGCGCGTCCTCGGTTGCCCGCCGTTGCGCACAGCTGCGGTGGGGACCAAAGTTGCCAACGGCCATCTGGGTTGCCTAGGGCAACTGACAGACTTAGCCCGGCACTGGGCATGATTGTCCAATTCAACACAGTTACCCTGGATTTCTCCTTTAAATAGGGTTTCCCTTCAATCTCACTGTAACTAGCATTCACATAGCAGCTCCCTCACCCCTTTGCATAGGTCTCTCTGCAGCCCTTTAGTGAGGAGGACAGGCCCCACTCAGTTAAAAAAAAAACACTTCTCGTTGTACACTTTCCTAATAAACTCTTTCACTGACTTCAACGCGATTTTGTTATAATTCTCACCCCACCCTGTTTATTTCTCAATTGCAAGACTTTGCTCCGCCCCTTGACCGGGCGACCAATAGAGTGGTGAAATGTGAGAGGGTTATGACTGGGAACCGGCCTGTACTCTTGCCAAGGGACATACAAATGCTGCTGCTTTCGTGTTTCTGTGTGGAAGCGCTTCGGACCCGCCCAAGGTAAGACTTCTTACATCCGGGAACGATTTGCTAGCCTGCACGTTACTGATATGCACGGCGGGATATGCTGCTCAGATTATGTGCCTCATAAATGCACAATAGAAATTCATGGGGTCAGAGTGGCGCATTCTTACACAAAGTTGTCTGTGCAGTCAGTGCAGAGGGATTATGTGCGAAACAGATTATTATTATTATTATAGGGTGTTGCTTTTATTCTTCCTGTTTTGTTCGGTGTGACATGTTGTTATATGAGCGGCCGGTGGTATACGTGATCTGAAATGGCTCACTCTACTAATCCTAGTCGTGCCAGTGCGTTTTATAGATACGCTGTAAACAAAGTCATTTCCTGGTATCATGGTGGCGTTTTTCTTTCTGGTGCCAATTCTTCATGCACTATTGTTTAGGCGTATATATCTTTAAGTGAAAGTTTTTGTGCTTGAGGCTCACTGGTGGCTTTGGACCTGCCATTCAAATCACATTCTCACACTCATAAGAAGAAAGCTCTATCTACATTAAATACACCACAATGCAGCTGCAGACATAGGCACCCACAGGCATTGTGCACCCACAGGTTTTGTACCCACAAGTGTAGTGCACTCACAGGAATAATGTACCTACAGGCGTAGTGCACTCACAGGCAGGACCGCCATCAGAAATCGCAGGGCCCCATACGACAAAATTTCCTGGGCCCCCTGGGCTGCACCCACCGCAAGCCCCAACCACAATTCCGCGCCCCCACCACAGTAAAAAAACAAAAAAAATATTAGTGGCTAGGGTCCCCACATGTTAATAAAAATAAAAAGATATTCGTGGTCAGGGCCCCCCATAAAAAAACATTTGTGGCCAGGGCTCCCCCATTAAAAAATATTGGTGGCTAGGACCCCACATGAGAAAAAAAAAAATTGGTGGCCAGGCCCCCCCTCCCACATTTGAGAAAATTGGTAGCCAGGGCCCCTTAAACGTCCATGCCTTCCCGAAGTCAGCAGCTCTCAGAAAGATGGGGGGCCCGGCTAATCAAGTAAGTGTGGCGTGGCCGGGCCCCCCTTACCCTCGGGGCCCCCTACAACTCTCCCCCCTGTCCCCACCTGATGGCTGCCCTGCTCACAGGCACAGGGCACCCATAAGCAGGCATTGTGCACCCGCAGTCATAGGGCAGCCACAGGGTGCCTATGAGCAGATGAGACTTTCTGGATAGATCATCGCATTTTAGTGGTCTGCCAAAAGGACCCCTGAGCTGAAATACTGTACATGCCCAGAAAGTCAGGCTTTAATGTCAATGCTAATTTTTAATTAATTTTAATGTCAATGCTACTGGTCAAAAAGCCTGCCCAAATTTGGCTTCAGAGTCTTTCTAGTAATTTTCTGGGTTGCTTCAGGTGGTACAATCATTTCATTCAACTTTATTCATATGCAGTCCGTTGTATGCCAGTAGCACAGTCCACATTATCCACATGAATATTATCAGGTCAGTTACATTTAAGAAATATTATGCAGAAAAAAAAAAACATTTCAAGGAAACTAGTTGTAAAGAACAAATGTGCATTAGCTATTTAGAAAGTGATATACATATCGGGAAAAGAACATTTTTTAGCAATATGATCATTAAAAATGTATATACCATCTGACTATATTTGCTTGCTAAATCAAAGCAATCTTCCATTATACGTGCTGTATAGATAAGGCCTATATTGCCGTTTGTATTAGTTAAAAAAAGGGCAAGTAATTCTTTATGGACAGATTACGTTACACTTAAAAAACTCACTACTCATTAGAAAAATAAAGTACCTGCACATGTAAACTAATTTTGCAGTGATAGCACTAGTTTGGTGTAGGATTTGTGATACTATTCTTATTATGGGCAGTGAAATTATTCTCTTTCTCCTAATTAAGAATTGCATATATGTGAATGCCAAGTATTATAGCCGATGTTGTAATACTTATGAACACTCTGATTGAATCATGCTGGCTGCAACATGCTCATATTGTAAGCCATCTTCCTGTGCAGCACGGTTGCTTATTCTGAGTTACTACATTGCTGTTAGAGGGGAACACATTGGAAATTAGGTGATACTCTTGTTATTTATACTAGCATATTGAGTTGATCAGCTAACATAGAGCCTTCGTTGAAGAGACAAATGACCTTTTTCAACAATGATTTGGGAACTTGGGGCACACACTGGTGTCTGTGGGGCCAGGCCTGCTCACTCATGTTTACAGCTTGTCATAGATCCAGGATTTTTTGAAAAAGCATACCAGATTTCCAGATTTTGTGGAGGCATACCTGCTTCTTTCTAGATGTAAACCCACGTCACTTTCCTTTTGTTTCTCACTTTTATGAGAACCTTCTGTTACACTATTAGGGTTCTTTTATACAGTGTTCACACTAGCAAACTTTGTCCTCATTAGCTGGAAGCAGTCTGGCCCCTAATGAAACATTATTGTGCTGTTTCTAAAGAAAAATGAGTAAAAAGTTATCTTTGCTGATCTTGGCCAATTAACACACCTGTATTGTCTCCACCCTAACCATATTTGCTATATTTGTTATTAACTCCTCAATAAAATTTTGCCTTCAAGTTGTAAATATGAAGCAAGAATTCATTTTAAAAGGAAAATACAAGAAAGACATCACCAAGTCTGAGCAAGTATGTAACTGTTAAAGTAGGAGAAAGCTGTGCTTGAATGATAGGGTGTATGTATCCTTTTCTGTGACGTTACCTGCATGCCCCAGGGTACATGGCAGTTCCTTAAGTCTCAGGAACAAATATACAGCCAACAGTACCTGTAGGACTGTAGTTTAAACAGTGCTGTGTTTGTTGATTATTAAAAATAAATCTCTAATTTTTAATTATACCTTAATGCAGAATTTCTCTTATTTTCAATGATATGCAATATTAGTCCTCTGACCCTGGGACAGCATTGCGCTTAATTTTGGGGTTTTTTTCATTGTCATTTACAATCTCTAGTGAAATAGCATGTTAAGGCCCCCATACATAGGCTGATAAAAGTTTCCGACAGACCGAGCTGGCAGCTTATTGGCCCGTGTGTGGGGCCATCCGACGGGCTTACGTTATCAATATCTGGGCAGATCTCGATAAAAAATCCCGTCGGATCGCGGCCGCATCTCTGCGTGTATGCGGTCTGCTATCCGACCACCAGTTCTCCTGCATTATGATCCAATCGCTGGGCTCTAGGGTCCACAATCGGATCAGCCCGATATCGCCCACTTCAATGTGTGCATATCGGGCAGAGATCCGCTCGTTTTTCGCCAAACTAGCAGATCTCTACGTCTATGGCCACCTTTAGGTATTTTACTAGATTACTCGTTAAATGGATTGTTTGAGAAATTTGTAATAGTAAAAAGTTCAAGTTGAAAATGTGAGTTACCCCAGTGTTCTAGAGAAAATAATTACAGATGTTCCCAATTTTATAGTGTTCTGTATCTGACCCCTTGCCCCCTGGAACAGTGTCTGCCTGCATGAAATGTAAGGATTCAGTTCACTGAATAATGCTTTGCAGCTAATATGCTCTTTACTGTTTGTTCTTTACTGTCCTGTTTAGTGAGTTAAGTATGTTGTGGTGGGGTGTCCCTCTTGATTTTGTATTTTTGATTTTGATTTTCCCTATATTACAGTTAAGTTATATAAAGTGCGTATTTACAGGTTGTAGCACTGGGTACATACAAAATCTAAAGTGCTTGGGACGTGGACTTTTCCAGATAAGGGTTTTTTTTCCATAATTTGGATCACCATAGCTAAAGTCTATTAAAAAAAACATTTAAACCTTAAACGATTGTTTTTCCATCAGTGTGGATTTATGGCATCTTAGTTATTATCATTATTAACACTTATTTCTAGAGTGTCAACATATTGCGCAGCAGTTAGGATCAAACACAAGCTGCTGCTTTCTTATTACAGATGAAAAGGAAATTTTAGAAATGTTAGAATTATTTGCTAAAATAGACTCTATGGATAATGGCTTTCCCGTAATTCAGAGCTTTCTGGATATCTGGGCCTATTTTAAATCTCAGTAAGGACCTGAGTAGCAGCTTACCAAGTCTAGCAGGTATTGTTAAACTGATAAAGTAGCCCTTTAATCTGAGTACACTTATGAAAATGAACTGAAACACATAGGTCCTTTGTGCGAGAGGTTATGCATCCCCAATAGTTACTTGGAGTAAAAACTAAAGAAAACCAGAAGAAAAAAATCCTTCCAGATGGTGAAATGTCAATTTTTTTCCTCCTTAATGCGACCTTCATAAAACTCAATATGGCAGACCAAGGTAGAATTGTTGTTTAAACAAGTTCCTTGAAAATAAACTGCAGAGAAGCAGGTCCCTCCCTCCAAGTCTCTTTGCTCTAATTTTGGCTACGTGCCTAAGCAAGAACATTCAGTACTTTGGGTGTTTGAGGAAAAGTGTCTAGTCATTGTGAGCCTGCCCAAATTCCTCCGTGCCTGCAAACTTGTTCTGGCTACTAGGATGCATTCGTTGTAGCCTATTGAGCTTTTAATGGTTCTGCTCTTTGCATGGATTAATAGTATTTACTTGGGTTTTGCCTTACCCAAACAGCAGTGTATTTACAAGGAGTAATATAAGAAAAAGCTTTCAGTTACAAGGAGATCTGCATTAATGCTTCATCCACATACCCATAATGTAACAATGCAGAGAACTGCCCAAGCTTTTATACATAACTTGTGATTTTGCAACAATCTCAACTTTGTTTTCATCCTGTCCTCTTTGTATCCTGTGTCACTTACTGTGTAACACAGTGACAGTTGATAGTAGTGTAACTGCCAAGTTTCGATTGTATCTGCCAGCTGGGTGACTTCACATTCATTCACAGCTATAAAGCTGAATGTCACATGGATGAGTAGACTCGCCACAAGAGATACTGCAAGGCTCTACATAAAGGGGTATTCTTCATAGATTGTGTTTTTTTACTTGGGTGCGTAGGCGTTGTTGTACTACAACTCTCAGATGCTTTAATTCATTATGTATTAAAGGATATATATAGGAGTTGTAGTGCAGCAGCATCTGTGGGCCCACATTTGAGAACAAATACTATAGATCAGGGCTGTTCAAGTGGAGACCTGCAGGATAGATATGGACTAGCAGTAGATTTATATGGCCTACAGGAGGCTGAAGATCTTCATGGACATTTGTGTAAGTACTGCCCACAGATGAAACACTACAGGTTTTGTCTTTTTGTCTTTTGAATTCATTTGAGTTTTTAAAAACTCCCATAAATTCGACCAATGGAAATTAATTAAAAAAACCGAATTTCTTAAACTCAGATGAATGGAATTTACCTGTAAACTCGAATCAAATTTGTTTCGAATTGAAAAAACTCAATTCGAGTTTTTTCTCTGAAAAAAACTCGAATGTCAGGAAGGCTGCAAACAGCTCAAAATTGATCCCTGGACCTATCCCATTGACATAAATAGCAATTGGGCAGGTTTTAGGTGGCGAATAGTCAAATTCAAGTTCTTAAAGGGCCAGATTATGATAAATCTCGAAAATCTAATTCTAATTTTTTAAAGGACTCAAATCTAATTTGAATAACTTCCAGTCTAATTTGACAGTTTTGACCATTAAAAAATTTGAAAATTCGAATTTCAAATTCGATCCTTGATAAAATTGCTCCTGAGTGTTCCCTCATCTACATGTTGTATAGAAAGAATTTTATTGAAGGACAGGTCAGAAACAAATTGTGCACAGCATGAAATTAGAAAGGATCAGTGAATGTAATTTTACGCTCAGCTATAAATGTTTATGCCACCCACATGACTAGTTTATTGGTGTGAACGTGCAGAGAATCTTTGCATGCACCAGTGTCATAAGGTAATCCAGGAACATAAGGACTGTCTTTCCCTGTACTAGAGAAAACAGACAAATGCCTGAGGACAAAAAAAAGAAAAAAAGTGCATAGAGGTAGTGAAATAGCAAGGTTAAAAATTGTTCTAAACATTCATTAAGGTGAAATAAATATTTTAAGAGAATTATTTAAAGATAACTACAGCCAGACGTGTAGCTCAGATGCTGACATGTTATACATCATAGAAATCCAGTAAAGGTTAATTATAATCTAGTACAATATTGTGTAATGGAATTGGGGGCATGGTGAGATGTGGGCTCACTGACATAACTGCCATTTACAGCACTAGTGCCAGAGGTCAGCGCAGGCATGTAGAGGTCACATACATTTCTTCATGCAGTTGAAATGTTCTCTTATTTAAAAACTGACAATAGGAACATCAAATTTTTTTGTTATTTATTCTGGAATTTACTGTGGGCATGGGCAGGGATAAAACGTTTTTGGGATGGTTGTGCCAAATGAGTAAAACAATTATATCGTAATATAAGCACTTGGGTCTAAGGTGGCCAAATACAGCCAGATCCACCTGTTTAGAAAGGTCACCAAAAATGCAAATTGTAACGTACTCGTCAATCAGGAGCCCTAAGAGGCAGCGGTACACTCAGACAAGGGAAGTCCCGGATTTGGTGTTCACCGGAACGCTTTAGGGGCCCCGGGCTTTCTGCTGCGGAACCAAGGAGGAATTGGTGCGTTAGGTAGAAAACAAGTCCGAAATGAGGTACCGGCAAGAATCAGTTCAAAAACGTAGTCAATCAGGCAAAAGGGTCAAGGCAGGTGGCAGAAATCAAGGTAAAAAAACAGGCGGGAGTCAAAAACCAGATTTATCCGATAGAATATCATGCTTTAGCAGGGTCTGTGATCAGAAGCTAGCTGGGCACTGACAAAATGGAGAATTCCCCTTTTAAAGGGAATTTTGTGCCAAAATAGCAATTTCGCGCAGGATGATGCCATGACGTTCGGTGTCGACCACCCCATTGAGCCGACGCCAGAGTCAATTCCCCTGTGACGTCAGAGCCGAGAAGCCGGGAGGTAAGAAGACCCGAGGATCTCCCGGCACATCTTACACAAATGTAGTCCCATGTATGGCCACCTTTACACTAGCCTCCTTCAACCTAACTTTTTACCAAGTGCAACTTAAACTCTTATGCCGTGAGTTGATTCCAGCATAAGTCAGCAATTTGCTGACACACAACAGGGTTGTGTTCAGTAGGAAAAAATGTTCTTTAGCTGTATTTGACAAATTGCCCTGTCCAACATTTCCCTTAAACGAGTCTGCAATTCATTTGCTAGTCTTTGGACCTTTCATTGGTCAGGTTAAATCAGGAGTGCCCATTCTTTACTAATGTGAGGTCTACTTTTAATGATGTTGTCCTATTATGAGCTACATCCATAAAAGCATTAACATTCTGTTTCATGGAAAATATTACTTAAATATTATATTGATTTATGAGAGAATATATATTTAACAAACAACTATGTAACCATAACATAATAAATATCTGAATGAAAAGCATGAAATAG
Organism: Xenopus laevis; assembly: GCF_017654675.1. Lineage (NCBI taxonomy): Eukaryota > Metazoa > Chordata > Amphibia > Anura > Pipidae > Xenopus > Xenopus laevis. Next base: position 49,679,462 of record NC_054376.1, on the reverse strand, counting down.
GAGGGTGATTTAGACAATCTGTTTGTTGGCAGTGTCTTGAGGTCTACTGATCACCAGCTAAAGGTTTACTGGTAGATCCCAATCTACCATTAGGGCACCCCTGGGTTAAATTGTGTTGTCCTTAAAGGAACAGCAACACCAAAAAATTAAAGTGTTTTAAATGAATGACGATGTAATGTACTGTTGCCCTGCACTGGTAAAACTGGTGTGTGTGCTTCAGAAACACTACTATCGTTTATATGAACAAGCTGCTGTGTAGCCATTGGGACAGCCATTCAAGCACAGTACACACAATAGATAACAGTTAACTTCTAAAGAATCCCATTGTATACTACAGACCTTATCTGTTATCTGTGTATGTGTATCCTGTGCCTTTTCTCTTTTTTCAGCTTTGAATGGCTGCCCCCATGGCTGCACAGAAGCTTGTTTATATAAACTATAGTAGAGTTTTTGAAGTAAACAGGTCAGTTTTAACAATGCAGCATAATGGTACATTATATTTTCATTACTTTGGTGTTACTGTTCTTTTAAGGACCACTTCATGTGGTTTGTCCTTACAGTCTTCTCCTAATTGGTCTGCATAGGGACCTATTGTGATTTGATTGTTGACCTGAAGACCATATGATCTGATCAGTCCACTTTGGCCAATGGCAAAATGGGGCAAAGGTCTAGTTTGCCAACCTCACCAATACTTTCATTCAATTTGCTGAAAATGGGCCTAAACATGTACAAATTAGGTGAAAATCTATCAAATTGCTCTACCATATCAGTGAGGTTATGTCTTAAAGGAGAAAGAAAGTAATTTACACTTGGGGGTGCAAAAGTTATGCACCCCCACATGGTTGTATTTACTTACCTGACACCCCAGGCCGATGTTCTTATCAGCAGAAAACTGCACAGGCCTGGGGTTCTTCCTGCGAGCACCATGGAGTGATCCTCTTCCTCACTTTTTCACTCGATTTTCCTGGGGCTAAATTATATAGCCGGCTTTTTTTCGTTAAATGAGAAGGAAACCCTTTTGGCGCAACTTTTGGCACCCCCAACTATAAAAACACTTTCCTTCTCCTTTTATTGCAAGTGCTTCATTGCTTCCTTGTTCCACATCAAACAGTTTGAGCAGTTACTCATGAAGAAGAGCAGGGGACTCTAGGCAACCAGTGTGCAGGCCAACGCAGAAGCTAAAAAAGTGGATGTGCATATGTTATTTATGTGCCAGAGTTATGAGTTAGACCAGGTGTTTTTAAAGGTAATATATTATTTTAGAGAAACCAGTATGACAAACAGGATTCAGTAACATGGTTGCAGGGATAATTGATGCTTAGTTTACTGAAATGGGGGTTCCTTGACCTTAACTTAGCCAGACCTTAAAAATAATTTAGCTAATTATAAGGTTGAAGATTCATTAATGGCATATTCGTCTTTTTGACAAAATACTGAATTTTACTAAACTCATCTGAAATACAACCTACAATAAATTTGAAATGCATATATTTTTGTCATCCTCATGCAAAGTACGGATTACGGTACCGTACATCTGTTGAGTTGATGAGAATAGATATGTGCAGAATCTGTCCTAGGTTACACACACACACATTGTAAAGAATTACATAAAATAGATTCACAGTATCAAATTCCCTCAGATAAATAATGTGTGGATACATTATAGTTTACTGATGCCATAGGGCTGCTGTAATACCCTGGTACAACATAACATACAGTATGTATGACACACGTGGTATTGCTCTGCTTATGAGCAATTTGTTTAGCAAGAATGAGCTCTGCTGTGCCAAGAACCACACCTTCAGTAAATCACTACCAGATAACCAGTGTATTGCTTTATGTTCCCAGAAATTAAGAGATATTTAATGAAGAAAATTCCCTTCCCCATCTTTTGTTTTATACATTTTAGCAGAGTGTGGTTGGTTTTATTGATTTATAAAGTACAAGAAAATATATGTATAGCCGTAAGAACTCTGATAACCAACAGAGGTCGCTAGAGATCTATTGTATATAATGCATGTGTTCGATCCATTTTGAAAGCCTATGATTAAGGGAAGGAGTTCCCGAAACACGTAAGGCCTATGTATCTTTGCAGTACTCAACAATAAAAACCTGTTTTTTACCGGAGTGCCGTACTCCTGTTTGTGTAGTTAATGAAGAAAGCTCTGGCAGCTGTGAGCTCTTTATTAGATTTGTTCTTACTGAAATGCTCAACATTTTATCAGATACCGGGTATCTCTCTGATTATTACGTTTCTCATATCTTTATGGTCAAAAGAAATAGGTGGCTTTGTTTGTCCCAAGATTCCATTCTGTGTGCAGCCTTCTTTTATCTGTTTACAGTTATTTTTTTTCAAGATTTTATTTTGCATTCTATTATAAAAATACAGTGGAGGAGCAGCCCACATTAATAGAAGGAAAGAACGGGAGAGGCTATTGCGCCATCAGCTAGGTATTCCATCCTAGTATCTAGTACTCAAATCATTTACCTCCAGCCACATTCCCCAAATAGCCTCAAATTTAGCAGAGCATCCACAGGCTAGACAATTTTCTGTTTAGGAGTCATTTATGAGCTTTTCCTCAAAGTTTCAGAGGGTCTTAGCGGTAAAGCTCCCATAATACCCAGAAGGCATAGGTTAGGTGATATTACATTGGGAAGTGCTAAGGCCATTTCAGCATAGTTCAGTACCTCACCAGAATGATTGTATCATTGAGCATTCCCAGAAGACATGAAAGAAGGTGTCCACAACACTGAGGCACTTGGGCCACTGGTCAGAGAACCCAGGAGATATTTTAGCCTGTCTTTGCAGGGTTAGATATACTCTATTAAGAAATGTGGTCTGTATCTATCTCTAGTGGACATAGTTAGTTAAGGTTCTAAAGCTAGGGCATCTTTTCACATTTCCTCCTCTAGTTCTGTTAAACAGTATCCCCACACCATTTGTTTTGAACATTGTTCAATTTAGTGGTGGTCGACTGCATTAGTATAGTATACATACAGGTTAAGACTTTTGCTAGGTTTGGTCAGCAAAGGTATAGCTTCAGAGTAGTTTCAGTAACTAGTGGTCTAAGAGGGAATTGTGACCGATAGGCATATTTCAGCTGCAGGTATCTGAACAACATATTAGCTGGAGTTTATTTAACACCAATAGAAATGGGACTGTTGAACATGTTGGAATATGAGATCAGTTGATGTTGTAGTCTCATCATGGTATCATATAAAAGACATTCCCTTCAAGGGATTTTAAATTGCCAAAAAGTGAAAGACATATTGGGGAAATGATATTGGATCATGTACATTTTGAAACATCTCACTGATGTATTGTAATTTTGGATTAGGACACAAGGTGTCAGTGCTCATTTTGAAGATTCAAGGTTATCATGTAGTGCTGTAGTACACCATGGAGCTAGTGACCTTTGTTTCTTGGAAGGGTATCCTTTCTTATAAATCCACTTCTGTTAAAATGTACCTGCACTGTTGTAGAGCATACACAGAAAATTAGTGTAGAAGGACCTCAAAGTTATCACTGGATCTTGGACTTTTCCTTTCAGACTCAGCTTAGACAACTGGATGTAACAAAAGTGAACAAAACCTGCAGCTCCTCTCATTTCAGCATATAACAAAGCCCCAGCCAGTGTGTTGTGTTTTATGGGGCTTTACATAATATTTTCTTATTAACTGCCCCCAAAACTACAGGTATTTGCTGATAAAAATATACTACTTTCTATCAACAAGGCCGCATTTGCATTTCCTAGTTTAACTGGCCCTTTAGTGAAGTTGATACGTGGTTCATAGTTTGGTACATGGTTCAATTGATCTGCTCTTAATGCTGGATATGATGGTAGAAACATCTGCTCTAATGATGGGGCCTGGTGCTGCAGTTTCATTAGGCTTATTGTTAATTTGGTTCTGTTCACATTTAGAACCTGTTTAATCTACAGTTGTGTGACATCCGTGTAAGCCCATTCTGTCCTATTCACAGATGGTGGTTTTCATACTATAATTTCTTCTCCTCTACAATTTAGTTAGGGACAGTGGATGTTGGCCATTTATTAAACTGATCATTCAGCAGTTTAACAAGCTAATGTAGAGGGCCAGAGATGTGCATTTGGCAACTGCAAATTTAATATAAATATAAATAAATCTTGTTGGGTCCCATGTGAAAAAAAGAGAAAAGTTGTTTCTGAGAGAGATAGAAGAGAGAGCAAGACTGGTAAGAATTCCCCTGTGATCCAGTTAATTGTTTATGACACATAGCATTATCAGTGAATTAGTTGGCCTGTTATCCTGTGAGATTCTGGGCCTGAGTGCAGCTGTACAAAGTTCTACTCATGGATCCAGATGACATCACTGAAGTGAATTGAAGTTAATTATTTAATCACTGGGTGGTGTTCTGTGTGACAGAAGTACTGGGCAATGCAGAGAAAGCTGAAATTATGTATTCATTTTTATGTTAAATAAAAATACTCTCCTGGAGGTTGGCTTGGAAACTTATCACTGTGGGGCAATTATTTCCCTTCTAATTATTTCTTTATTTTATTTTAGATAACCACATTCGCAGAAGATGGCAACCCTGGGAGTCATGTCTCCAGGCCTCCATGTCCATCAGTGCACACAGTTACTGAGGGCAGCAATTCAGAGTGGAAGCTGTAGGACCCTGCACATGAGCCCAAGATCAGCAGCAAAGGAATACTATGATGTGGTTGTAGTTGGAGGTGGTGCCGGGGGAATCACCATGAGTGCTCGTATGAAGAGGAAAGTAGGAGCCGGAAAAGTTGCAGTCATAGAGCCAAGCGAGGTAACACATGGTATATTATTCTAATTGAAACCAGAAATATATATAGTAGTATGTGAACACAACTGTTCTTTATATGATATTTTCATCCCCAATAATCCATTGTTTCTATTTTATGTTATGCACTTCTTATAAGTCCTTTGCAGTTGTAGCAACGTTTTATCAACATTTTATAGTTCTGTAACTATAGGGCACAGCACTGGTGGGTGCAAGACAGCCCTGAAGTTACCATTTGCCATACAGTAGACAGGAAGGACAGGGCTCCTATCATGCTTGTCTGAATGTGGCACTAGTTAGGGGACAGGAACAGCCCGCCCAAGTGTATATAACTGGCAAACAGGGGCAGCATTGTCTTCATATGGAAATGACAGATCCTTGTGTTCAGGTATGTAGCCTGTGGGTGCCCACTGTGAGCTCTATTACACATTCTAATGTCTAATTCTAATATTTAAGGATGAATAGTTTGCAAGAATAATTCATGGCATGTAAATTCCTGTGGTTAAATTCTTTTAGTGTTTTACATTGTATTAGTAGGCCTGGCTAACTGATACCTTCAATAAAACGTACTGAGTGACATTTGATCTAGAGCTGGGGTCCGCAACCTTTTTGTTCCGTGAGCCACATTCAAATATAAAAAGAGTTGGAGAGCAATGCAAGCATGAAAAAGGTCCCTGGTGGTGTCAAATAAGGGCTGTTATTGGCTATTTGGTAGCCCCTATGTGGACTAGCAGTCTACAGGAGACTCTGTTTGGCAGTACACCTGGTTTTATGCTTGCCTTCAAACTTGGAATTCAAAAATAAGTAGAGCCACTGGTTGGGGATCACTGCTCTAGAGGAAGAACAGAGAGTTTAATCAGATATCAATCCCTTTCTTCACATTAGACACATTATTACCAGCCAATGTGGACCCTTGTTGGTGGTGGTGCTAAGAAACTAGCAAGCTCAGCACGTCCTACATCTAGTGTTATTCCATCTGGTGTCAAATGGATTAAATCAGAAGTAAAAGGCTTCGACCCCGAAAAGAACTGCATCCGGATAGATGATGATAAAGAGGTAATTTTTTTATTTGCAGTTATTCTACAGTTAGGATAAAGATTATTATTAACATGTATTTATAGAGCACCAACACATTGCACAACGCTATACATGTCACACTATGTCTCCATGTGGAATCCCTCCACTAATCACATTTGAACTGAAAAAGCCATTCAGATGAGGAGCTTTCTCCTCTACAGCCGAAGTAGAATTTAGGGTGACTGAAGACTTTTCAGCTGTTCATAATTTGGTCCCTGTGTTTCAAGCACTATCCCATAGTGCCAATGTCTGTATAGTACTATTAACATTGCTATAACACAAGCTATGTTTTCATATTTGCACAGTATATCTCAGAGTGGTATATATTTCTCATAAACAGAGCAGTGTTTTAAGGAAAGACTGAACTTCCTAGCAGGATTAAGTCATGCCAGTACTGATGGGGCAGTAAATCAAAAAAGTGACTTAAATAATAAAAAGTAAAAGTAACAATAAAATTGTAACGTCACAGTGCAATCGTTTCTTGGCTGCTGGGGTCAGTGACCCCTATTCGACAACTAGAAATAGGCAGAAGAGAAATGCAAATTGTTGAAAAACTATAATTATATGTTAAAAATACAAAATGGAGACCAGATGAAAAGGTGCTAAGAATAGAACATTCTATAACATACTAAAAGTGAACTTAAAGGTGAACTACCCTTCTAATGCTGTATTCTAGTTTATAATCATTTGGATGCTGTGAGCAGACAATTTGACTTCTCTTAAAGGGGTGGTTCACCTTTAAGTAAACTTTTAGTATGTTATAGAATGGCCCATTCTAAGTAGTTTTTCAATTGGTCTTCATTATTTATTTTTTATCATTTTAGAATTATTTGCATTGTTCTTGTGAACTGACCCCATCTAAAAAACAAATGATTTGTAAGGCTACACATTTATTGTTATTGCTACTTTTTCTTACTCATCTTTCAATTCAGGTACTCTCCTATTTATATTCCAGTCTCTTATTCAAGTCAAAGGGTAGTTTGGCCCCTAGCAACCAGATTTCTAAAATTGCAAACTGGAGAGCTGCTGAATAAAAAGCTAAATAACTAAAAAAAACTGCAAAAAATAAAAACCAATTGCAAATTATCTCAGAATATCACTTTTAAAATCACATCCTATTTAAAGTTAACTCAAAGGCGAACAACCCATTTAATACGGTAAATACATCCTAATTTACTTTTGTTTTATTTTTTTGCAGATAAGCTACAAATATTTGATTATTGCACTTGGACTGAAATTACAGTATGAAAAGGTAAGAGTATTCATTTTTGTTAAGCAAACAACAAGTAATATTCTAATCATACCTGGACTTTTTTGAGCCATAGTCGATGCATGTAAAATCCAGAAAGTCCTGTTGTAAGGATAGTGTGTACTCAGAGGGCTCTATTATTATTATTTACAGAAACACTGAGCCAGCTAACAAAAAAACTATGTAAAATATAAAGAGAGAGAAAACAAGGACAAAGCAAGGAGATTTCAGAACTACACAAATATAAATGTGTAATACCAGTATTACTCAGGACCCAGGATCTTCTGTATTACGGATCTCCATACCTTAAATATACTGTACTTAAAAAACACGTAAACATGAAATAAATCCAATAGGTTGATTTTGAAAATCATTTTTAAAAATTTGGATCATTTGATTATAATGGGGTCTATGAGAGGAGGCCTTTCTGTAAGTCGGAGCTTTCTGGATGACGGGTGTCCAGATAAAGGATCCAATATTTATACATATATTTGGAGCTCATTTACCTTTAAATTAAGTATAGAAATAAATATGTCAATGAACTAAAGCTTTGAAAAAAATAAAAAGGAACTGAATTAGCCTGCTAGATATAAGCAGGGTGTAGTCCAAAATCTTTTGCAATTTTTTTCTGCTTTGTGCTCTTAATGGTTGTGTAGGTATGCAAATTTAATTTATTTGCATTAAAGATAATGTAGGAGAGGTATAGGGGGCAGGTAGCACTACCTGGTGTATAGAGCCCTTTAATTTAGCAAAGGGGATTCAGGACCTATGTATGGTAAGATATTAATTATATACTCATACAGATCCCATACTGATCTGATACTGATACAGTGTCATGTGACATGATCTTTGTCTGCTAATGCAGAAGTGTTAATAAAGTTATGTTTTCTTGAAGCAAGAGAAGCATGGTGTCTGTGTGCAGTTTCTCCTCTGTGTAAAAGAAAGCTGCAGGCTCATGTGAGATTGAGCTACAGGTTATCCCATCTCTTAAGCAGAACATCGACAATCCTATAATACATGTGCGGGTAATGTAATTAAAGTCGCAAAGAGCAAAACAATTCGCACCAATAAGAATAAAAATCCACATCTCGCAATGCAATATTGTTCCTTAAACTGTTATTGCATTGCGAATTTTAATTGCGCGCTCTTAAGAAGTGCTTGAAGGTGTCTTAATCTTTTGGAGCAAACTTAACGACTTTTTCATAAAGAAGTTTTATTACATTTATTGCTCATTGGCACAAACTATAACATTTTCAAACGGTCTTCCACTGTTGGAAGTGGTCGCTAAACAGTTTCCCGGATTCGCAAAAAGCTATATTATATTCTCGCAAAGGCATAACTTTTCGCATCGCGAATAGTTTTTGCGTTAGCGACTTTTATTACATTCCCCCCGTGGTGTAAAATAGAGTTATAAATAGTTTTTGGAAACCGAAGCAAAATATTGCTTCTTTAAAACTGCCAACAGATCAGTGTATGGGGCCCTCCAACTGGCTTCCTTGATCAATATCTGCCCTGAAAATTGGCCAGATGACCGGCCAAATTTAGAAATCTTGTTTTTGGGTTCATTGATGCGGCCCTTGATTCTACTGTCTGTATTTTCAGTGTTGTGTAAAACGCTAATATCTCCTTTTTATGGTGGGCATATCGGGGAGAAATCTGCTTGTTTGGCGAGGTTGCTGAATGAACAGATCTCAGCATGTATGGCCACCTTTATTCAGTGGACCTAGCTGCCACAGCCTGCATTCCCCTTCTAGATTGTTTTTAGGTGGTTATAATAGAAATGCAATTGGCAATGATAAGAGCAAGTAATTACACTGATCATTTGACTCATAATATTTCTAACAGACAAATTGGAAAGGAAATAAGGAATTTATAGTGGTCACTAAACATGGTTGTGAGTGCAGTGCTTTCTATGTTAAGGCACTAGATGGGTCTGTTGCTGTTTTGTAAGATAAGCCACTCCCAGAGAAAACATGTAGATATGCAGAGTCATGGGTCTGTGTCACCTTACTTCACTTTCTATATAAGGGAAAGCAAACAGTTCCATCACTAGTATTTGTATAGTGTCTTATGAAAGGTAGATCATTGTGGTATGCTGTTTTTATCTTATTTACATACTTTAATTTGAAAACTGCCTGTAGCCCTTTACAGACTTAACAGTTTAACATATACAGACAAATATTTAACCAGCACAGAAGCACAATTACAATCATACTGTATATTGTTAGGAAGCAAGAGGGGGGGGCTGGCTTGTGAGAGCTTACAATCAAAGAAATCTTTACTTATCTGTTGCACAAAATATCTGTAATGGAAGTAACTCTTGTGGCTGCCCCAAAACTGTTACTCGAGTAACTGTTTTGGGGCAACTCGAGTAACTGTTAGGATAAATTATATAATACACAAAAGCCATAAATATCTTGTAAATTATATCCTTATAAACGGAGAGTTCTGATGTCATCAGGTATAAACGGTGAGTTCTGATGTCATTTGTGTCACACGACTCACTGAAATGTGTGTATTATAATAAATAAAGTACCCCCAGTTGCAAAATATGAGGATATTAGAAGTCACCTCGGAGTTCCATGACCTGTATAAAAACACTCGGCCTTCTGCCTCATGTTTTTATATGGTCATGAAACTCCTCGGTAACTTATAATATCCTTATATTTTACAAAACGGGGTACTTTATTCACTATATATTACACAATATAAGTCATTTGCAAGGCAGTTATCAGGCTTAGGGGGCTCCTTGTGTCCTGCTCTTACATGTGTTTTTTCTTGTTCCCCAGATTAAAGGTTTGCCAGAAGGCTTTAACTATCCCAAAATTGGCTCCAACTACTCTGTAAAAACTGTTGAAAAGACATGGAAAGCACTGCAAGATTTTAAGAAGGGGAATGCCATATTTACATTTCCAAACACTCCAGTGAAATGTGCCGGTGCTCCTCAGAAAATCATGTACCTATCAGAGGAGTATCTTCGAAATGTAAGTTCTGCTCATGTGGTGCCAGTGTGTCTTGCATGTGACTGCATCTACGTGGCTGTTACAAATGATAAAATGATTGGCATCAAGCCAATGTAAAAAAGAAAAAATAATATAGGCAGGCCGGTATTTATTTCCAGGAAAGGTGGCAACCCTAACTACATCCCATACAAACACTGTCTATTAGAAATGTATGTAAACATTAAATAGCCCCAATAGGCTGGTTTTGTATCCACTAAGGATTAGTTATATCTTAGTTTGGCTCAAATTCAAAGTACAGGTATGGTATCTGTTATGCAGAATGCCCAGGACCTGGGGTTTTCTGGATAATGGATCTTTCTGTAATTTGAATCTTCATACCTTAAGTCTACTAGAAAATCATGTAAACAGTAAATAAACCCAATAGGCTGGTTTTGCTTCCAACAAGGATTAATTATATCTTAGTTTGGATCAAGTACAAGGTACTGTTTCATTATTACAAAAAAAAATGGAAATATTTTTCTAAAATCTGGATTATTTGGATAAAATTGAGTCTACGGGACATGACCTTTCTGTAAACTTGGCGCTTTCTGGATAACGGGTTTCCATATAACAGATCCCATACCTGTACATGCTAAAGGAATTGTTCATCTTCCGGTCAGTTTGCACATATTTTCAAGTAAAAATATGATCTTCTTCTTAGACGGGAAAACGAGCCAGTGCCAATTTCATCTTCAACACTTCGTTGGGGGCTATCTTTACGGTTAAGAAGTACGCAGATGCTCTCCTGGAGATCATCAAAGAGAGAAATATCCAAGTAAACTACAAGCACAGCCTTATAGAAGTGCGGCCAGACATACAGGAAGCTGTGTTTGAGAACTTAGACAACCCGGGTGAAACCAAAGTATTTCAGGTTTGAAAAATTCTTCTGAGTGTGCATAACCTATTGTATGGTATAAGCTTTCCAAAGCTACCAATTCATTTGTAAAAAACAAACTTTGTATGATTATTAGTGCATGTATGTTGTCCTGGCAATTCCGACCAAGATCCATGTTCAGTCATTTGGGGATCAGGCACATTTATTCAGCCAAACCATCAGCGAATCAGGAAAGTGAAGAGAGATCATTCTAAAAAGACAGCACACGATGCTTCTCCGTTTATAAATAATGGCTTTTTTTTTTTTTTTTAAAACTTCAGTTTTATTTGCAATAATTGAAAGAGAGAAATGGTCATGCAATGACATATACAACATTATAGTATTATGGTACCTCTCAGGAATCAGATATCACAATTCGAAATGTACATTTGCTGATAAAACCAATATCAAACAGGTAAACATGTCAGCTATCGGTAAAAGTATAAAAAAATGGAAGAAGCACAATATGTTAGTGTAACCTCAAGAAATAATGGCATTTTTTTATCCAGTTTAGTGCAACAAGCTTTTCCTGAGAAATGTTGGCGTGTGGCAGCAGATCCTTGACAGCCACTGCAATAGATCCATTATCTCTTTTTTTTCTAAATTATAGGGGAATAGGTTCTCTATTTCTCTGTATTAATACACATAAGTGGCTGGTTCTGCTAAGTATATGCTAATGGAAATCTCAGTCATCATGCCCCCATGATCCTGGGCTGCTGCTTCTTAAAAGATATGAACAGAATAGGGGTACCATGGTAAGGGATGAAGAAGGTTGTTGTCAATTAGACTGAGGCATCTTGGGTAGATTTTGCTATACACTAGAAGATGTACTGACCAAAAACATTCAGCCCATTTGTCATCCTGTCTAATCAATAACAGGCTGTGCCCATGCCAGGGAAAGCATACAAACTGCTTGCGGATATTACCTAGCAGCCCAGCACTGACAGACAGCAATGTTACCTACTGTACCACCATACTGTCCTTTAATGGGCCCAACCTTGGACAGCCACGCTCTGTTGAATGGAAAACAAATTGCAGCATTTTAAATATATATTTTCAAATGGAATTCAAAAAAGAACGGGAACACTTCAAATGCTAAAAATATGAATGTGTGAATAACTGATATTCTTTGATACATTTTATTTCTGGCATGTCTTGCAAACTAATGACTGGCCCTTATATTGTGTTTATCATGATATCAGATGTTAAAAAGCATATGGGTAACATCTGTCTTTCATTGGCTTTCCATTAAATAGTAGCAAACATAGCACAGGGCTTCTGTACTGACACGGTCCTGTATATTCTTGTGTCTTCACTTGACTCCCTTCTTCACTGTCTGATTGGATTCTTTTTATACATACAGTATGAAATGCTCCATGTAACCCCACCCATGGGACCACCTGATGTGCTGGTGAACAGCCCCGTGTCAGATGCAGCCGGCTGGGTGGATGTAAGCAAGGACACTCTGCAGCACAAAAAGTATCCAAATATTTTTGGCATAGGGGACTGTACAAACCTTCCGACATCAAAAACTGCAGCTGCAATAGGTACAAAATAAATCACGTATAATATCCTTGAGTGAAAGTGAAATAACTGAGATACAGGGTATTACTTTATTCTATTGGAACTCCAACTTTAAAATGAGCTGGCAATGGCATCTTTCAATTCATGGGGATTCTGTCCAGTTCCCTTATAATCATTTTAGATGAAGTAGGAATGGAGTAGACACCTGCCTCCTCTGGATATCAGTTTTGCCCCTTGCATGTGACGGCAGAATTAGCAACTGTTACCCACCTCAGTTAGATCAACTGCACTGTGCCTTTAACTTCAGACCTTTCCCTTTAAAAGGGTTCTTTATCCAAAAACTGTACAGTAATAGAAAATGGAACTTCTAATACACATTAAACAGGTTTCAAAATGATATTTAAGTGCAATTGCTATGAAAATCAGTATATAATCTGTATACATTCTCTGCACTCCTGGCTTTGACTCCTGAAATGATGTAAGACAGCTGATTGAAACTGATCTGGAGAAGAACTGACTGTGAGACCCAGTGAACAGATATAGACGTACACTGCCTTTTACAACAATTACATTTACAAATAATATTAAAACTAATGAACGTATATTGGGAAACAAACGTTTGGGGTGAAAAAAACATGCAGGCAGATAGAGTTTCTTACAAGGGGCATGTCCGTAAAAGACCAGAAAAGAATCCAATCCTATATGATAAAATATGTCCCCTATGGTAGTACAGTTGTCATTGTGACCTGTTTATTTCAATATACAGAAATGGACAATTTCAGAATTGAGCAATTTTATACGCGGCTCTATAGCTATTGCTGAAGTACAGTTCCCGTCACTGGCCTGTGGCTGTTAAAGGTAACTGTACATGTCTGTATTTCAACAGCTGCAGACTTCAAAGGCTTTAGATTCAACATCCCTGGATTAGCTAAATAGTCATTTAATATGCCGTGGACAATTAATGTAGACTTCTATTATAACCAGTATATGAAGCCAAGATGAGTTTATCCTTTATTAAGTCTCACAGATGGACGTGTCATTCCTGGTACAGACTCATTGCCATGTACTGAATGTTTGGGTGGCCAGGCTTATCTTGTGACTGCATATTGACATCCTATGATTGATAAGATGTTCAGCTTTGCTGCTGTCACACTGGTTTCCATCTGTACATTTTGTACAGCTTTATGTTTTAGGGAACTTTTGGTTGCATAAGTCCATTGTAGACCAAACCTGTGACCCAAAATCAAAGAGAAGACCGCTAAGCAACAATAGTGCATACTTGATGTTTTGATAGACTGAGATCTCGGTATTGGGTGCAGGTCCGGACTGAGAATTAAAATAGGCCCTGGCATTTCAGGTACATAGAGGCCCAAACAGCCCTCACCAGCCCACTAAATACTGACCTTATAGCAGCCCCTCTGGCATTTGCCAGAACTTTCAGATTGCCAGTCCGGGCCTGATTGGGTGGGGTGCAGTACAGGTCACACAAGGACATTTAGCAGTGGCTTCTTAAAGGAATTGTTCAGTGTAACAATAAAAGCTGTGTAAATAGATAGACTGTGCAAAATTAAAAATGTTTCAAATATAGTTAGTTAGCCAAAAATGTAATGTATAAAGGCTGGAGTGACTGGATGTCTAATATAACAGAACACTACTTCCTGCTTTTCAGCTCTCTTGACTTCCACTGATTGGTTGCCGGGCAGTAGTGACTTAAGGGGGGCACATGGGTCATACCTGTTGCTTTTGAATCTGAGCTGAATGCAAAGGATCAATTGCAAACTCACTGAACAATTATGTCCCATGTGACTCCCCTTAAAGTCACTGATTAACTCAGAGCTAGAGCTGCAAAGCAGGAAGTAGTGTTATGGCTATTATGTTAGACATCCAGTCACTCCAGGCTTTAGAGATTGTATTAGAAACATTTTTTATTTTGCACTGCCTATCTATTTACCCTGTTTTAATTTCTACATGGAATTGCTCCTCAATCATGAACTGTATCTCAATCATTTCTCACCAGGCTTAAAGGAACAGCTCTGTTGGAATATGGGCACCTGTATTATATTTTCATTTGTCAGTTATATTTTTTATATACAATTTAGCCATGTGATACAAAGTAGCATTACTATATTATAACTGATGACTTCACTAAGCAGGAATTTTAAAGCTTTTCTGTATTATACATATAGATATATGTTACATTCTATTTTTGCTATATAGCAAGACAAGGTAAGCTTCGGTGTTCCAGCTCCACTCTCCCATCCTGGGGGTTTCAGTTCCATGACAGGAGGCCCATGGTGTTTTTGCTGTTGCATTAGAGGTTTAAGTAATAGAGTTCAGTGGTTGTATTTTCTCAGCCTTAGCTAAATGTCTCTTCCATTCTTAAGAGAAAAACTCAGAGAATCTCATTTATTCTCAGGAAGTGGTATATAGTCAAGAGCTACAAATAAAATGTAATATATATTCTAGGTACTTAGTGAAGTCATCAGTTATAATCAAAACGTTACCGGTATATATAAAAGTGGGATTTCCAAATAATGCTTGTGCCTACTGCCACCACACAACTCTACCTATAGTATAGTATAGTATAGTGGCAGTCAGGATAAGAGCACCTGCCACTTTAAAGGAGAACTAAAGCTTAACCAAAGAAGTAGGCTAGAAATGTTGTACATTATGTTTTGTGCTTCTGTACCAGCCCAAGGCAACTGCACGCCTTTAGCAGTAAAGATCTGTGTCTCCAAAAATGCCCCAGTAGCACCCCATCTTCTTTGTGCTTGATAATTAGCAACAACCCCTAAGCTTAGCTTCTCAACAGCTGCTCAGAGCCCACTGAGCATGTGAGTGTCGCAGACACTTTCCAAGATGGTGACCCCCTGTGACAAGTTTGACGTCCTGGATCATTGCTGCTATTGACAAGCTGAAACTTTAGGCTGGTGTATTAAGTTAAGTATATGAAATATGGCATTTTTAGACATATTAATTTTCATTCAGATGAAAGAAGAGGTGACTATGAACGGTTTGTTCCTCTCCCAATGAGCTACAGAATGTCACAATGCCAAAATGCTCAAAATCACCATGTGTGCCAATGTCCTCTAAACCAAGTAGGGCTGATGTGCTTTACAGTTGATGCATATTAATTCTGTTTTTTTTTTACTGTTGCCAGCGGCCCAATCAGCAGTGCTCAATAAAACCATTTCACTTGTGATGAATAATCAGAGTTCATCAGCAAAGGTAACTGTGCTTTGTCTATTTAGAAATACATGTGTATTATGTACAATATTCCCACCTGAATTTTTCATGAGTGCTGCAAATTAATGAATGTCGTCATACACATGGAATTTTAGTGTTATGTCCGTATAGCTATCAGGGGGGGCAGCCAGGACTTCTTTAAGGGCCCATTTGAAAGGTGGGACTTCTCATCAAAGGTATGAGATGTTAATCAGTTGTTTTGGGTTAGTAGATCTGGTGGCAAACTGTGCATCGGTTATTACATCCCCCTAGTTAAATTCTTATCAATTATTATGAGCTTTTTATCTGCAGTATGATGGCTACACTTCATGTCCATTGGTAACTGGATACCGCAAAGTCATTTTGGCAGAGTTTGACTACAGCCTGCAACCATTAGAGACCTTCCCCATTGACCAGGGAAAGGAGAGGAGAACAATGTATCACATGAAGGCAGATATGATGCCTTTCCTTTACTGGCAGTTACTTCTCAGGTAGGCCTGGTACTCATTATTGTGTGAGAAAACTTGTCTTTTGGTACTCATTGTGTGAGAAAACTTGTCTTTTTTGCATGTTGCCATCTTAAGTCTCTAGCTGCATTAATCATGGTTTGGGTGCTTCTATTACTGTAGAAGGATGCCAGACTGCAGCTATGTTTCCATAAAAGGACAAAGAAGGGGTGAATTTCTTTGGGGGTGGGGGTGTTTATAAGGCACACCTCAATTGTGATAATTACTTACTACAGACTGTGGGAGAACACTACACTCTGGTTAAAAGTGTACTATCCAAGGATGCTATTTGAGCTGCCAGGGCAATTCTGAACCCCCAGTATTTACCGTTCCTGCACCGCAGGGGGTCCATGGCCTAGAAAATGGAAATTCAACTCTTAAAAGGTTCTTAATTGCATTAGAGTAATATCATTTTTGGGGTGCATTAAATTGGGTATAATAAAAGAAAGGCCAGGTTTGTGGCAATATGGTGAGCAGCATAAACAGGTTTCAGTAGAAACTTCATTTTACGTTTCCCTGGCGTTAACACTTTTTTAGGTCCCATACAGGTAAATTTCATGTGTAACTGGAGTTTATACCTCTTAAATGTGACCCTGGAAAACATAATTGAGGTTCTACTGTAGCTGTGTAGCCAAACATTCTTAATGGAGAGGAGGAGAAAACATAGCAGGTGTATCTAGGCGTTTGAACATTGGAGATTTATGAAGCTCTGGCAATGTACTGTACACTTGTGTCATTATCATTCAGAACTCACTGTCATTTGCACAGTCAATGTGACTGGATGGTAATGTGCCACTGCCTATTAATAGAGGGTCCTAGAGAGCGGGGGGGGGAAGGATTTAGAGCAAGTTTTGTGTCCTTGTTAGTTGTACTTTTATATTGCAAGCTTATAAGAACAAATAAAGAATTATAAATAGTAATCTTCCATACTTTATATATACTTTCATTTGCAGGTTGAGAATCAGTCTAGCCTCCAGGCCAAAATTTTATAAATGAAGTGCCTGGTTTGAACTCATTGGGAGCCATATCATAGGAGGGGGATGGGGTTACTTTTCCATAGCAACAGCACCCCTAGTGGTCATCAATGAACTGTCCTGTCTCTGCTGTGTATTTATTTATTTATTTGCTTTTTTTTCCCCAGGGGATACTGGGGAGGACCTGCTCCATACAGAAAACTGTTGCACCTTGGAATGAAGTAACTGCAGTAAAGTGCATCCATTCCTAATCTGTAGCACAATGCTTGATTTCCTAATGTTATCATGCCATATCTCTCAACCTTTTAATAAAACATGCCTTTGGCTCTGTTTTAACATAGTAATGGAAGAGACAAACATCCATCGAGTTTTATCCTTTTTTTCACACAATTTTGGTTTTACTCAATTCAGGGGCAGACAAAACAAATGATAAAAAAATCAAATGATATCCCAGTTTCCCTCAAAAGGGGTAAAAATGGCCACTAGGCCAGTCCTCGATTCAGCATGAATTTATTTAGGATCGGTATCTTTATAAACTCACCATTTTCTTTTAAAGCAACAAGTTCATATGATTTTGTCCAATGAAAATACAAGACTGCTTGCTGCTACTTCGCTGGTATGCCCAATTCACTATATGGCCAGTGTTTTAGTTTGAAATCACAGAATTTTAGGATTAGGGTAAACAACTAAAAAATTCCATGCATTTGTTTCATAAAATTCTATTTTATTGGTGATAATTTTGTATTTTTGGAACAAAACTCAGTATCTTATTGTTTTATACAGTAGATCAATAAAGATCTGGAGACTGTGGTGAGAAACCAAATTTTTGTTGTTAATGTTATTTTTTCTAATGTACACACTGCTTTGTAGTTCTCACTGCCACACACATATTTGGGAAAAGTTGTCAGCAAGTAAAAGTCTTTCGATTACTAGTATATTTTTGTACTTGTATGTATTTTAATCTTGCTTTAAAAAATGGCTGGGAGACAATGTAGACATTCAGAAAGGGAGTAGATAGCGAAGAAGCACGCACTCCATGGGCCAGTCGATATGATAAAAAGTCTTTATTCAGAAAAACAGCTAAAACAATGAAACCTAGGCTAGGTTTCATTGTTTTAGCTGTTTTTCTGAACAAAGACTTTTTATCATATCGATTTACCGTTAACTTTATTTTATATTTTGGGGACTGAGCCGAAAATTTTCTTTGTATATAATTCAGAAAGGGAACCTAAAAAAAAAACAAACAATCTACTATGGAACCTGATTAAAGTGGTTGCACATTATTACTAGATTTCTGAATGTGTATTTTGGCTCCCAATAACTTTCTAATGTAATCATTATTATACAACTACTGTCCACAATAAAGAACCTGTCCACTACAAAGGGGGTTAAAGGAACATGGATCAGTATCTGAAAGCACAACCGAATTATGTGGCCATTATCTTCAGTTGCAATGGTCATTTCTGCCACAGAAAGCGGTTGCTTGGACTAGGCAAGACCCCCATGTGCAAGCCCTGTCTCACTATATTTTGCCTCTATAGGTTTACAGTACATTCTTTGTAATACAAGAAGTCACCCCCATGCAGTGCCCAATAATAGTATAAATTCAATTGAATCTGAACCCATCAGGATGTTCTTTAAACTAAGAGCATGCTTCAAAACAAGAGTAAACAGAAAGGGGGTTATTTAAGAAAAGCCTAATTTATTTAATTATTTTCTGAAATATACTCCAACCCAATCCGCATGGGTTATTTCCCCATATTTAACAATACATTTTCCCAAAAAACTCCAGTCCAGGATAAAACTCGAACAAATAGAATCAGATTTTTACCCGAAAACCATGAAATCTTTGGATTGTTGCACGAAACCCAGCGCAGATCAGGATATATTCAGGACTTCTCCCACTTACCCAACCATGGCAGGTTTGAGATGCTGGATTTTTCGGATTCAGACTTTTTCCATCCTCGGGGTATAATAAATCATGAAAAATTCTAGTTTTTTCCCCCCCACTATAATGGAATTTTTTTGAAGTTTTTGGCATTCGGACAAATAAATAACCCCCAAAAACGTTGCCATTGATACCCTCAAAGCAGCTAAATGGGGAACATAGAAGATCTAGAGTGAGTCCTATATAATTATATACAAAGTAACTAATTGTGAGATTTTCACTTTGACAATTTGAGATGATTGTGGCTTTAACAATGAATTGCTACAAGATAGTGTCCTTAAGCACAACCTTAGATTTAAGTTATTGCACATGCTTTGGGGAGGGCTTGCTAAAACTCTACCTACTTCTGAAGCAAATCTTTATCCACAAACATGAACCTAATTGCAAACCTTAACAGTAAATCTAAGGATTAGCAGGATAGATTAAGGATAATATATATACAACTAGATATTAGGGAGCACCAACCATCAATTGTAGGAAAAATGGTGTGCCGAGTCAGATAATATATAAAAAATGAGGTGGTGCTTTTGGTCAATATAAATTAATTGCGTGGTAGATACATACTACCCACCGCATACAACGCTCAGCTGTGTCACTTTAACTCATAAGGTGCAACTCTGCAACGGGCATTGGTTGATGGTGCCGAGGACACCACTTGATGGGAGGGATCTCTAAGTGGGTGAAGGGGATGGCACGGGGTATTTAATCCTCTAAACTGACCAAGCATGCCCGGATCGCTATCCTAAGAGAAAGGTCTCAAAGGGAAAACTGGTGGAAGGGGTTGGCACGCGAAGTGGGGTCCTCCAATGGTTGTGGTTTGTGTCTAGTATTGGGACACTTCATATTTGCTATACGCTGTATGCGGTGGGTAGTATGTACGCAATTAATTTATATTGACCAAAAGCACCACCTCATTTTTGCCCTGGTCAATCAGTACTCCGTGCTTAGCCCATTTTTTAAGTGTGGACATTAATATTTTAACATATTTTTCTTAATAAAAGTTAAGTTTTATTATTATTTTTTCTCATTATACATTAGAAATTTGGATGCTGTGAATGGGATGGTGCAGTTATATGGGTCAGTTCTTTCTCTTCGTTATTTTTTGATAGATTTAGGATAATTGCATTTTTTAACATGTTAAAAATTAAATCTGAACTTCCCCAACCAATAAATCTTCCGAATAGGGCTTGCCATTGAATAACATTGCAATCTCCATAAAACATATACTTGTGGCAATTTGGCTTGATCACAGGAAAATGCAAAGGAAGTGAATTTCCCAGGATGAAGCAGGATTGCTGTGAGTATATGTTTTACTTGCTGAGAACGGCAAGCCATTTTCGTGAAATTTGTCCACAGTGACACAGATTTAAACGTGGGAGACAGATCTTACTGTATGATATCCAACATTAATTTAATGGATAAAGGCAGCTGCATTTAAGACCCAGCAAAGACTTTTGACTCAAAAACCAGTGTTACAAATGGTTGTCTGGGTACAGACAGAGGGCATTATATGTGCTTTCTTCATCAATGATCAATTAAGTGTGACATTATGATAAATCCACACAGGAACAAGGTGCATTACTAGTCTGGTTTAGATTCTCCTGTGCTGCTGTGTGAATAATATTTGGAAAGTTTCACAAGCTTGATAACCTCTGCTTTTTAACAACCAGCTGTTGCTGCCACTCACTAACACCAGCACATGTCATGTTGTGGAGTCATCGGTTTTAAAAGTTACAGCACAAACGAAGGACACTTTATATAGATGTGCCTGGAACACATGGTATAGGCGTGTCACACAAACGAAGGACACTTTATATAGATGTGCATGGAACACATGGTATAGGCGTGTCACACACACAGTCAGAAAGACATTTACACATGACCAACATAAAGACTGTTACTACAGTCTATGATTGCGTCTGCGGATGTTAACAAGTAGGTTTAGTGTATGTATGTATGTTTGTATGCGTTTGTAAACTTTGTTTAACATGCAAAAATTGTGATATAGGTGTTGTATTACTTAGTTATTATAAATCTGGTCAAGAATCGATACAGATCCAGAACACAACTAAAGTTTTAGCTTCCACTGACATGGTTTATTTAAATGCGGCTTATTCATGGAAGAGTAGCTTCTTAAGAAGTCAGACCAAAAAGACAATCTTTATATGGAAAAATAGAAAATCAGCGGATAAGTTAAAATCCAAAAGGCATCAACAGTCAAAGGCCACGCGTTCCTCTCAGTCATTCCTGTAAAAAAAAAATATGAAAAGAGAATTTAGAGCCAATGTACCCATAGATTATAACCCCTCAGACTGATGTCAGAGACTGGAAGATGGCTACAAGAAGCATCGCACTGCAGCTATTTCAGCCAAAATGAGTGTCCTAACTTTTTCCTCAGTTAGATTAGATTTTTTTTTTTTAATATCTTTAGTTTAATGAGTAACGCAAGGTTCATTTTTGTTGTTTACCTACAATTAAATCACTTTCTTTTCCAGAGATGAATAAAAACAAGATTAGACATCAATATGTGAACATTTAATAAAGAACTAATATTTAATGGGGTGTTCTAATTTTGTTCGGGATTCGGCCTTTTTCAGCAGGATTCGGATTCGGCTGAATCCTTCTGCCCGGTCTATGCAAATGAGGGGCGGGGAGGGAAATCGCATGACTTTTTGTCACAAAACAAGGAAGTAAAAATCCCAGTTATTGTCAATAAAATGCATTTTTATAGCCACCATCTCTGGCAGCTTGACGTCTTTTTCCTAGGTCAGGACTGAATCAACTTCACATGCATATGTTCCCTGCAGAAAGACAGCTGGGAAAAGGATGTCAAAGAGAGGGATGGCAACCATCAAACCACTGCACTGTGGTATGCATGAAATATATATGAATTGCTTCAATTCTTTATAACCTCTTACAATTTCCTCCTATGTATATATTTCTGTGAGACTAAAACAAACAGGTGGCTTAACTTTTAGTATGGTATAGAATTCTTTTTTTTGATTGGTCTTCGTTTTTTTATTTCTTAGTTTTTAATTATTTGCTTTTTTTTCCCTGACTCTTTCAAACTTCCAAAGAAAAAAGGGGGGGGGGGGTGTCACGGATTCCATCAGCCAAACCTATTTCTCTGTGAGGCTACAATGTTATTGTTACTATTTATCTTTCCAGTTATATAAACCACTGTCTGGTTGCAAGGATGATTTGAACCCTAGCAACAAATCTGATGAATTTCGAAACTGGGGAGATGCTGAACAAAAAGCTAAATAATTTTAAAAAAAAAGAAAATAAAAAGTGAAAACCAGCTGCAGTTTGTCTCAGAATATTAAGTGCTTAGTAGTGATGTGCAGGCCGACTCGAGGCCCGTGGGTCGGGCGGGTTCGGGCCGACCCCTGGTCAAAATGCACAGGTCGCGGGCGGGTGCAGGTCGAGCTCTTCTCCTGCTCTCCCTGTCCGCGAACTAGTACTGCTGGCTTCCGGCGCTGGAATTTATAGAGTTCCGGTCTATAAATAAAGGGGAGCAGCGGGCCCGGGTCAGATACGGGTAGGGAGCGTGCGGGTTAGGGCCGGGTCGAGAAATTCTCGACCCGCACATCACTAGTGCTTAGCCATACTAAAAGTTAATTTTAAAGGGCAAGTCAACCCCAAAATAAAAGTTTGCACAATAAAAGAAAACATAATTCCAAGCAACATTCCAATATACATGTATTAAAAATATGCGTTGCTTTTTAAAGTTATTCATAAATACAATTTCTATTGAAAGCAGCATTTGCTTAACTTTGGTTTTGTTAGTTTTTAAACAATGTTGCAAAAGTATTAGTTCCCCAGCAAAGACAGGTCTGTTAATCAGCTGCCTTTTCTTACATTGTATCAACAGTCTGTCCCTTTATATTCTCTGCCCTGATGGCTCAAACACTGCTTTCAATAGTAATTCATATGCAAATAGCTTAAAAAGCATAGAATTGCAATGAATGTATGTAATGCAAAGTTATTTAGAAAAAAAAGATAAAATAAATGATTTGACTCCACCCAGATATGGTTTTATGAGAGCAGGGAGTCAATATAAGTAAAAGTTCCTTTACCTTGCTGTTTATAAGATCCAGTATGTCTCCATACACTCTGTTGAACAACTCTTCTCTGGTATTTGTCCCATCCAGTTGCTCTAAAATGAACAACACAGCTGCCATATTAGAAGCCAGCCATTAAAACAAGAGTAGACATAAAGATGCAGACAGGGCCGACATTACAGGGCCCTGTACAACCCCAGCCCCACACAACAGTTAAAAGACCACACAGACATCAGCGCTAAAAAAGGTACCCCCCCACACGTTATAAAAAGCTATTGATGGTCAGGGCCCCCTTATAAGTTAAAGGAAAACTGTGGTGCCAGGGCCCCCTTAAGTTTTTTAAAAAAATTGGTGGTCAGGGCACCCTTATAAGTTTTAAAAAAAATTGGGACCCCAAAGAAACATTGGTGGCAGGGGCCTATAGAATATTAAAATAATACATTGGTGGCCAGTGGATTAAAAAAAACAGTAGAATTGAACTCGTGACTTCAGGACTTCGACTTCTCCTCCTTTCGTGTCTTTGGGTCTTTTTGCCGCTTCAGGACTTCAATTTCGGCTGTGTTCGTGGCTTCGGGTCTTTTCGGCACTTCGGAAACGGCCGCAGGCTTCGGCACTGTCAAGGGGGCCCAGCTCTTTTTTTTTTTCAAGTGCAGCAATGCGGGCCCCCCCTGCAGGCCGGGGCCACTTGTACGCCCTGCCCCCCCTGATGGCGGCCCTGAAGGCAGACACTTAAGAAGGGACATCGCTTTACTCAAGTGCCATGACTTGCTGAGGATTTTTAAATATGAAAACTGAACACCTGGGCTGCCGTCTTAGCTCAGAAGCTGCCAAGGGCATAACTACAGCTGCTTCAACCAGATTTAGGCCCTGGGGGAGCAAATGAGGTTTCAATTGGGAGAAAAAAAAAACTTACCAACATTAACTGTTAATTCTTCCATTATGTTCTTGTGCTTTATGTACATAGGCCAAACATGGCCATCAAACAGTCCCGGTGGATCTGGAACGGTGTAGTTTCTTGAGCTTTTGTGAAGAGAAAAAAAAAATGATTTTCAATGATGCCAGCTAAATGTAATACAGAAGCATTTTTCAGTACAGCACATGTGACCAGTTGATGGTATAATACAAACAGACTGGTCCTGACCAACAGACTTTTAATGCCCCCCCCATTCACAGTCCAGGATTACACCTGTAATTTAGTGCCAGAGGTTTTTTTCCTGACTTTGCCTTTCTGAGTGGTTGCAGTGGTGTTACTAGAGGTTACTGGGCCCCACAGAAAATTATTTTTCAGGCCCCCAAAATGACTAGAGATTGACCAGATTATTTTACCAGTATTTATTGAAACTGTATATGAAGTAGGGCCTCATGGGGCCCCTCTGCAGCCGCAGGGTCTGTTTCCTCTGTAGTTACGCCCCTGCGTGGTTGGTTTCCAAAGAAGGCCTCATCAGACAGGCTGCAGTACTGCAGTTTTTCCAGCCTGTCTGATCCTTACACCAATTTTTACAATAAGGAGTACATTACACCCTATATGCTTTCACTGGGTTCTACATTGCATAATGCAAACAGAATTATATTGATTTATGGTTAAAACCCTGTGTATGGCCACCAAATCATTATAATTAGTTTTAAAACGCTGACTGCTGAAGGCACCAACAAAAGAATGGAGATCAAAAGTATTCTTTAGACAGACATATTTAGTGTACCGTACATATGAATTGTGAACAGTGTATCGTTAACATCTGTTGCAGTTAACTTGCTATGAAACGCAGGCCGCATTTACTTGATAACAATAGAGATTAAACTGACACACACTGTAAGATAAGGGACTGATCTGAGCTTTGGTGTGACTAAGCATGATCATTCAAGATTTGTACGGTCTTTACCAAGAAACAGAGCTACAAGTAAGCAGAACAAAGTTCATATGATCGTTACCTATGAGAAAAAGCCCTATAGGTTGTGCCGCCATGTATCACTTACAGTACATGTTTAATTCAAATTGACCAGGATCCCCTACTTTTCTAGACATTTCTTGGAAGATGATGGGTAAATGTGCAGTAATAATATATATATATATATATATATATATATATATATATATATATATATTTATTAAGCATGAAGTGATCCTATAAGGGTTGGAAATAAAGTAAAGTCATCAAATAAAAGTTGAAAATGAGCCATGTAACAGTTTAAGGGTTTGTTCTGAATACAGGCATATCAATCACTACATCAGCAAACATTAATTTACAGAACAGCACACCCTTTAACAAAAGGAAATAAATCTAATTTAAGCCAAGATAATGAATAAAATTTGACTTCAAAGACAGCAAAGGGCTGATCAGACTTTTAGTAACTGATCCTGACATATACAGTGGTGTGAAAAACTATTTAGCCCCTTCCTGATTTCTTATTCTTTTGCATGTTTGTCACACAAAATGTTTCTGATCATCAAACACATTTAACTATTAGTCAAAGATAACACAAGTAAACACAAAATGCAGTTTTTAAATTAGGGTTTTTATTATTTAGGGAGAAAAGAAATCCAAACCTGTGTGAAAAAGTAATTGCCCCCTGAACCTAATAACTGGTTGGGCCACCCTTAGCAGCAATAACTGCAATCAAGCGTTTGCGATAACTTGCAACGAGTCTTTTACAGCGCTCTGGAGGAATTTTGGCCCACTCATCTTTGCAGAATTGTTGTAATTCAGCTTTATTTGAGGGTTTTCTAGCATGAACCGCCTTTTTAAGGTCATGCCACAACATCTCAATAGGATTCAGGTCAGGACTTTGACTAGGCCACTCCAAAGTCTTCATTTTGTTTTTCTTCAGCCATTCAGAGGTGGATTTGCTGGTGTGTTTTGGGTCATTGTCCTGCTGCAGCACCCAAGATCGCTTCAGCATGAGTTGACGAACAGATGGCCGGACATTCTCCTTCAGGATTTTTTGGTAGACAGTAGAATTCATGGTTCCATCTATCACAGCAAGTCTTCCAGGTCCTGAAGCAGCAAAACAACCCCAGACCATCACACTACCACCACCATATTTTACTGTTGGTATGATGTTCTTTTTCTGAAATGCTGTGTTACTTTTACGCCAGATGTAACGGGACGCGCACCTTCCAAAAAGTTCAACTTTTGTCTCGTCGGCCCACAAGGTATTTTCCCAAAAGTCTTGGCAATCATTGAGATGTTTTTTAGCAAAATTGAGACGAGCCTTAATGTTCTTTTTGCTTAAAAGTGGTTTGCGCCTTGGAAATCTGCCATGCAGGCCGTTTTTGCCCAGTCTCTTTCTTATGGTGGAGTCGTGAACACTGACCTTAATTGAGGCAAGTGAGGCCTGCAGTTCTTTAGATGTTGTCCTGGGGTCTTTTGTGGCCTCTCGGATGAGTTGTCTCTGCGCTCTTGGGGTAATTTTGGTCAGCCGGCCACTCCTGGGAAGGTTCACCACTGTTCCGTGTTTTTGCCATTTGTGGATAATGGCTCTCACTGTGGTTCGCTGGAGTCCCAAAGCTTTAGAAATGGCTTTATAACCTTTGAAATTGAACTCAGGTGTGATAAACCACAGTTAAGTTATTTTTTAACAAGGGGGGCAATCACTTTTTCACACAGGCCCATGTAGATTAGGAGTTTTTTTTCTCCCTTAATAACGTAAACCTTCATTTAAAAACTGCATTTTGTGTTCAATTATGTTATTTTTGACTAATAGTTAACGGTTTTTGATGAGCAGAAACATTTAAGTGTGACAAACATGCAAAAG
This sequence comes from Xenopus laevis, assembly GCF_017654675.1. Lineage (NCBI taxonomy): Eukaryota > Metazoa > Chordata > Amphibia > Anura > Pipidae > Xenopus > Xenopus laevis. The sequence continues at coordinate 49,652,474 of NC_054376.1, read as the reverse complement.
AATAAGAAATCAGGAAGGGGGCAAATAGTTTTTCACACCACTGTATATATATATATATATATATATATATATATATATATATATATATATATATACTATAGATTAGTCAGGGGCTTGGTATCCAGGCCTCAAAAGTATGGAATTAAGCTGTTGATTAGAGCAGGCTAAACCAGTGTATTTATACTACCTGCAAGTTGTAAGTAGCCAAGTATCCTAGTGTGCACATTTTTTTGGCCAGTTTAGCACTTTGCACTTTTGCTCATTATATGTTAATGCAACAGCTAAAAAGGAAAGATAGTAATGAAAAGCAATTACCGAAGAAGTGTGTATGTGCGTGTGTAAAAACGTGTGTAAAAAAAGAAAAAAAATCTTACCTCCTTCTCCTCTTGCATTCATCATAGGGTACAGAAAGAAAATAACATTTGGTGAACAGATCAATAAGTGGTCTGTAACAAAATATAAAAGAATTGTTAGTTTTCCATGTCATTCAAAACAATCTTGTACACTATTCTCATGCACTTAACTGCCAATTATACATAGCAGAATTATGTAACAGAATATACACAACCCACCCCTTCCCTCACCCACAGTACCAGTAATCCAACCCAGACTTATTACTTGGGCTGCAAAAAGGGTATCCAGAAAGCTCTGAATTATGGAAAGGGCGTCTCCCATAGACACCATTTTATCCAAATTTTAAAAATGATTCCCTTTTTCTCTGTAATAATAAAACAGTACCTTGTATTTGATCCAAACTAAGATATAATTAATCCTTATTGGAAGCAGAACCAGCCTATTGGGTTTATTTAATGTTTACATGATTTTCTAGTAGACTAGGTAAGGTTTTTCTCTAGGATTAATGAATACAAATCAATATTTGCTCAGTCTCACCCTTCAAACTGTATACACATAGAACATAAAAATTAAGAGGAATTAAAGACAACTTGCCACAACTTTACAGCAGTTTATCTCACTTACTTGTAGGTGTAAAGGAGAAATCCTTCTACAATAAGAATATGAAGACTTTCACGCTTCTCTGCATCTTGTGGTGCCTCGGAGTCTAATTCATTGTTGATACCATGTGAGCGTTCAAACTTAGCAGGATCTTTCTGCCAGCCATCAATTGTACTCATCATAGCTTCCATATCTAATGCTGTGATAACTAAACAAGCATGAGATATTGCGTTAGAATCTTTACAAAAAAAAGAAGACTATTTATTGCAAACAAATGTTGTATCCCTTTGCCAATTATCTTTAGGTTACTAGAAGCAATAACCCTTACCGTCATATTGCTTAAATCCATCTTCAACTTCTATCTTGTCTTGGGGCTAAAACGGTGACCAGAAGAAAAAAAAAAACAAGCAACTAATGTGAAGAACTAAATCCCAGTCAATATAAAAGTCAGGCTTAGAATTAACTTTGTTAAAAATAATTGTAACCCAACAATTCAATTTTTAAGACTTCTAGATCTCAGTTTTAGTGTAAAACAAGAATCAAAGGGCAAGTCCTATCATGATGAATAAGGGGGTATATTGGTCTTTTAATTTTTTTTTCCACAAGTCACCTTCATGACCCGACCCTAATACTGGATAAAAATCAGTTAAGCTCAGGATCTCCTTTGGGGTCCTGATCTAAAGGTTAACAATCCATGGCATAAAGGTTTTATGGTTTAACAATCACAAAAATGAATTTAGGTACAAGAGTTAAAAAGTAAGCATACTTTTCCCAAATAATTTAAGTTTTTGTCAGTAGCACAGTGTAGAAAGCCACTGCTGTAGATTTTGTGATCCTCGACATTAAAAGGGTTAATAGAAATGCCTTAATTTTGGCTTGTTTTTGTGTATTTATACACAATCTGTGCATAGAGTTTCCTATAAATCATAGGTGGGGATTTAAGGTACTTGTAAGAACTTCGATCTGGTACAGATGAAGCTTATTTCCATTATACTTACGGCTCTAAACCAGTTTATACTGCAGTAAAAATGTAATTATAAAGTTTCGGGGTATATGCTATCTTTATAGTAAGAACTGTGCACAGGTCCACTTACGAATGCTAAATATATATATATATATATATATATAAATAAAATAAAGCAGATATATATATTTATATATATATATATATATATAATAAAGCAGAGATATATATATATATATATATATATATATATATATATATATATATATATAAAAATGTATATTTAGAATTTATACTGCAGTAAGCCTTGAACACTGGCTGTAACAATCACTTAATGCCAAAATCTAAACACTTTTACATCTATGATTGTTAGATGTGATATTCAGGGTTAACTGTATTTTTTTTTACTATGTCAAGAATTTGATCCGGTTTAAAGCGCTTAAGAACAGACAGATGGCTGGCCAAAAACACCCAATAGCATTCTACTTGCTGTACAAGTAGTGTCTTACTTGTTGATAAATTTGGTGTTTTGTCTTTCTGTAACAATGATACAGAACAACCAAATAGATATAAAACATTTTACATTGCCTGACTATGAAGAAAAAAATATATATCTCACCTTGAAAAAACCATCCTGGTGTACCACACAGCAGTTTGGCAAAGAGTTAATCAGTTTGTTGGTGAGTGTTGTCTTTCCACCATTGGTTACGCTGTCATGAGACAAGAACGGAAAGTCAAATAAAAATGTGTGATCCGGAAGAATTGTGCTGAATGGTTTATGGCTTACAATAGACAGTAAAGGTCATTACCTCCTTATATGCCTACCAGTTACCCCAGACTGCTAACGTAGAAACGTTACCTGTATCATTATAGTGCCTTACGGACAATGCGGTTATTGTCGATGTTTATTTGAAAGCATTGTATTTTACATGTAACAAATCAATTAAATAAAACTTTAAAAAAAGGAAAAAGTGTTTGTGAAGGATAAATTGATTTTAGGAGGAATCTAACAAATATTAGTTCAATAACCAGAATCAAACCACTTATCAGATGCACAGTTCATTAGTATACTTTACGTTTTGTCCCCCTATTGAGTGAAAGAGTTATATGTGTGTAAAAATGATGCTAAATAGTGCCCAACACCCACCAGTATGCTAATCTCATGTCAGAATACTGCCACTCAAAAATGCATTTGTCAGCCGTTAACCCCTGTGAGTTTGCTTTGAGACTGTCAGCCATTCAGGGCTTGATCCTCCTTTCTATTGTGTGTGTCAGTATGTGTGTGTGTGTGTCGGTATGTGTGTGTGTGTCGGTATGTGTGTGTGTGTCGGTATGCGTGCGTGTGTGGTGGTATGTGTGTGTGTGTATGTGTGTGTGTCGGTATGCGTGTGTGTGTCAGTGGTATGCATGGGTGTGTGTGTGTAATTGATACTGCTACATTGCTGTCCAAGCTAGCAAATAAATGTAGAAACTTTATCCCCCTTTTAGAATAAGCGATAATTTCCAACCTCAGCCTACACATGGTTTATTTTGCTTTTTGTACATGGCATCCCAGTGGAATCAGGAGTCTGATTTGAACAAAAATACTAAAGTATCGCCCCATCTACATATTAAAAAATGAGTCCATATATATTTAGCAGAGGTTTAACTATACAAGAAGATGACCCTGTGCATTTTTTACAGGAGAGTAAAGGTTTTTACACATGGGCAGTTTTTATGCTTTTAAACACAGGTTTGAGTGCAAATAAACACATTAGTGTGTAAGAGCCCCAATACTGGCCATGGTAGCAGGTTACAATCATTATGGGAAGCCGAAGAAATCTGCAGCAATCAATGAGAAAGGTCCCAATAGGGGTGAAACATCGGACGTATGCACAATGTGTTGAAAACAAAATAACGCTTTATACAGGGAGTGCTGCTCCCAAAGCCAATTTTTGATGTCTACTGCATTTGACTGTGCACCCTGGTTTTGAATTTCCATTGCTGGGCGACCAGGTGGAGTCAGAAAGTATAGGGGGGCAGCGACTTAACATGTTTAGGAGAACTTTATTTTTCCCTAAAGCGTATCTGGGTTTTGCTGTGGAGCTTGGAAACATCTCACCACACCATTGATATTCAGTGCTGAATTGCAGTACTAAAAGGGGTCATAATGACCTTCTGTCCCTAAACAGCACAGTGACCCATTAAACCAGTGCGATTTAAATGTTGCCATGACAACTGGCAAGCATGAGGAACCCAGAAATAGTAAAGACAAATTGAAACGGAGCCCCTGGACTGGTGAATAGAATTCCAGGACGATTTGTATTTAAGCTGTGCAACGTTACTTCATTATTTACTTATTTATCTGCCACCTACAAAACGCCTTCTATAAATGAGAAGAGTATTTTTCGAGCTGTGACTAAAGCTTAACACGTGGCAGTGGAACAGGAATATGGAATATCTACACACACACATATCGGCCAGATGTTTTATGAAGAAAAACCTTTATGGTCGTGTTGGTCAATTAACAACTATATGATGTGGAAAAACAAGAGCCGTACAAAAGCGTTTTAATACGGCAGGCAGAGATATGCAGCTCCTGCTTATACCATACAGTAGTACGTGCAATTTGACAGATAAGGGAAAGTGATGCGCGCGCACACTGCCCGCGCGAAACCGCTGCGCCTGCGCACTTACCCTCCGATCCCCACGATGATCTTCATGGTGAGTCCTTGTAACTCCGAGTAAAATGATGAAAGAATGTAAAGGGATACTAAAATAATTGGGATACCCTAGAGAAACACGAAGAGTTAAAAGGAGCGGATTAAACGTCAACTACAAGGTCTGGTCTCCATTTCGAAAGGAAAGGCTCTGGGCACACTCCACATCAGCTGCACACTAGCGAAGAGGCAGGGGTCAGCCGCTGCATGGAACTAGTTGGGAACGCTGTTCCCTGTCATTGGTCGTTGGATAGATCGTAGGCGGGACAATGATCAGCACAGACGTTGATTGGCTGTGACGCTGTTTCCTAACAGATGGCGGTCAATCCGCATTATTTTTGCTACTGTGTGTGACGTTCACGGTCACCCGAAGCAGCAAGTGCCATGTGTAAGCCTGGCTGGAAAAAGTGGTACTGCCATAGAATGTGAACACTTTCTAAAAGGGGTTGTTTACATCTTTAACTATATATAGAATGGATTTTTCTAAGCAAATTTTCAATTGTTCTTCATTATTTATTTTCCATCGTTTTTTAATGATGTGCCTTCTTCTGAGTCTTTTCAGATTTCAAAAGAGGGTCACTGCCCCCCATCTAAAAACAAAAGCTTTGTAAGGCTAAACGTGTTTAGTTATTACTACTTTTTATTGCTCATCTTTCTATTTGGGCCTCTCCTATTCATATTCCAGTCTCTTGTTTAAAGCAATGCCTGGTTGCTAGAGTAATTTGGACCCTAGCAACCAGATATCTGAAATTGCAAACTGGAAAGCGGCTGAATAAAAAGCTAAATAACTCAAAAAACACAAGTAATAAAAAATGAAAACTAATTACAAATTGTCTCAGAATATCTCACTATTAAAAGTTAACTAAAGGGGAAAGCTTCATCTCCCCGAAAGAAGACACTTTCTAAACATAATCAATTAAAAATGCTTTACCATTTATGAAATAATCAAGTTACTGTTGAGTGTCTCACTCTCAGCAAAGTTGCTCTCCTCATGCTGAGGTCTTGGTCATATCTTCCTCCTAGTAGATGTTTTAGAGCTAATTGAACATCCTAAAACCCAGAATAAGGGTCAAGATTCCGGTAGTAGCTCACACTTCTGCCTCTAACTACTAAGGGGGTGAACCATCCGCTATGCCACAAGGTCTTACAGAGCGAAAACCAAGGCTCATATTCTGGGCAGTCAAGGGAAACAGAGTGTAAGGGCGGAACTCCACAGGTGTTTCTCATCGGATCGCCGCACGGCAACGAAACACAGGCGACAAGACAGATGCAATCACAGGCATCAAAATCTAATTGGACTCAACGAAAAGTCGCAGGTAAAACTACACGGTTAGACTGTCGGATGAAGACGCTGCTTTCTGCATTCACATCCGTCAGTCGCGTTGGATGTAATATAGTTTTTATCTGCGACTTTTCGTTGAGTCCAATTAGATTTTGACGGCGCCTGTGCTTGCATCCGACTTGGCACCTGCGTTTCGTCGACAGATCCGACGAAAAACTCCCCTGGAGTTGTTAAACAGTTGAAAGCAGCGCCGATTTTGACTAAGGAGCCGCCTGAGGCGGCTCCTGCAATGCTGCCCCCCCCTCACCAGCTTACGTGTCGGGAGGGGAGGCAGAAACACTATTGCGGAGAGCACAATTGCGCTCTCTCGCAATAGTACAGCCGAATTTCCGGTTTAATAAACGGAAATTCGGCTCTTAAAGGTGCAGGAGCGGCTTTTTGCCGCCCCTGGTATCCTTTCAGGCGCTGCCGTCTGAGGCGAGCGGCTCAGCACGCCTCATTGGCGGAGCGCCCCTGGTTGAAAGAGGATCAATCAGTGCATACTCAAGGACAGACTAGGGTCAATACCTAAGAGCAGCACAGTAACAAATCAATGTGGGGCATTGAAGAGTAACTTTGTTATTTCATATATGGTATAGAATGTTTCATTGATTATATTTAGAAAGCTTCTTATTTCAGTGACATATATCTTATATTAAAATGTAATTTTCATAGCAGATCCCCTTTAAACAACTGGTCTGGTCACTGGCTCAATAGGAGAACCTCTTCAAAGCTCAAATAGGAAAACACTAGCCTCTATTGTCTTCAGTCAGTTGTCAACTGTATGTAGTATAAATTTATAAGATATTGTTATTAGATCTGGGACACTTCTATGCAGGGCCGGAACTAGGGATTAGCAGAAGAGGCATCTGCCTATGGTGCAACGATGTGGGGGAGCTGGGCAGGTACCTGTTCAAGATTCTTCTGCCTACCCCTAGTCCGGATTCACTCCCCTCTGCCGCTCTTGCCTCCCTCTTCTGTCACTCCCCCCTTTGTTTCCCTCCCCCTCCATTATGGCACATGAGCGCCTTTGCAATGTATATTCATTTTTATTATATGCCTGACCTGGACAGGCCTGGACTGGGAGTCAAAATAGGCCCTGCCATTCCAAGTACACAGAGGCCCAAACAGCCCCCTACCAGCCCAAACAGCCCCCAACCAGCCCACTCAATGGTAACTTTCTATGGAACCATACAGCAGCCCCTCTGGCATTTGCCAGAACCCACAGATTGCCAGTCTGGGCCTGCGCTGACCAGTATCCACAGAGTTTAATATAAGATGCAGAAAGCTTCTTCAGATACTTATCTGCACATTTCTCACTAAAAAAGATATACTGGCTGTTGTACAGGGAAACATTTTTCTGTATCAGACAATTTGGCATGGATGAACTGCTGTTAAAAATCATGATATTAGAAGTGTAAAACTGAAGAGTGCAACAACAAAAAGGAATCTGCTGTTATTTTCGGTGAACTTCACTTATCTTATATATTGTTGTAGTCTCAGTCTTTTCAACAGGCTCAGAAATAGCATCAAATCATAACCATAAAGCAATTATTAACTTAATTTCTATTATGTCCCCCTGCTACATTCTACGCAAACACAGCCACAAAGCAATCTGTCTAATTAAGAAAAGTGAGGTGTCCATAAATTAGATGTTCAGGTGTCAAAGAAAGTGGCACAATTTATAGCCAGCTTTAAATGCATTATAAAATTGATTTTAAATTGATTATTTATTTCTTCGATTTGAATTAGAAAAGACTCGGATCACAAGCTTGTAACCAGGAAGCAGCTTTATTAAAGGGGAAGTAAATGCAAAAAAAATAAAATCCCATTTTTACTTTCTTTAAAGAAAAATAAACCTACGTACAATATACTTTAATTAAAAAATTTGTATAATTTTTATAAAAAAACAGATTGTTTACAGTGATTAATTTTACTTTCTCTGACTGCTGCGGATAGGAAACTTTAGATGGTTCTTATCTGCTTGGCAGGAAACTATGGTACTTTTGAAATTCAGGGAAGCAATGTGCAGGGTTATTTTATGGTTTGTTTGCATAACCTGACTAGCCTTAGCTTATCTACATGCCAATCAACCCCAAAAGTTAGACACCCCAAGTGATTATATTTACTTAGCTGACACCCCAGTTCCTATCAGCAGAAAACCGCACCAGCCCAGGGTTCTTCCAGCGAGCACCACGTAGCGATCCTCTTCCTGCTTCTTCTTTCTTCTCGCACCTGCGCATGCGCAGTAGAGTGAGAAACCAAACTTTAATGCAAAAGCCGGCTATTTCATTCTACTGCACATGTGTCTGCCCCAGGAAATTTGAAAACCGAAGAAGCAGGAAGAGGATCCCTCTGTGGTGCTCTCTGGAAGAATCCCGGGCTAGTGAAGTTTTCTGCTGATAGGAGCACCAGCCTGGGGTATCAGGTAAGTAAATATAATCAATTGGGGTGCCTAACTTTTGGCACCCCAAAGGGTTTATTGCCTTTCCTTCTCCTTTAAAATAATACAAACTATGCATTGTGTTATCTTTGACTTGTTGCTTGTTTTCTGCAACTTCTAATAGAATCAGTTAGTTGGTTAAGTCTGTTAGTACTGTAAGCATGCTATTTATGTCCCTGCAAACAAATTGTAAACTTATAACTCAGGTGCTCCCCCCCCCATAACCATAAAAAATATAAGCTATTGCTGTTGTGCTGGGTCACAAAAACCCAGAAATAAAAATTCTGGTGGTAAGGTTGATAGGAAAATTAGTATAATTTTGCCCATTGTAACTCAAGCATTGGCAAAAAGTAATTTCTTTAAAAACCCATGGTAGAATGAGTGTTAGTGACATAGCTGCTGGGCTTCTAAAGGCAAGAGATCTTAATTAAATATAATGAAAGTCAGAAAAGCCTAAATCTATATCCAATATCCTAACACATACTTAAAAAGGCATAAAATGTACTAGTAAGATCAAGTTGTACCACTTGCAGATGATTTCATCATGATATAATTAAATATCAGATTTTACTCCATGGACCAAAATAATTACCGTTATAAACATTGCCCTTTTCAAACAATTAAAATGAAATATAAAATTAAACGGTTGTTTTTGCCAAATACTGTTCATGGAGGGAATGACCAGTGTAATATATTTGTACATAACAATGTTAAGTAATGTGTCTTTTTGCAACAAATGGGTACCATTTCAATTTATATTAACTAATTTCAGCAGTAAATGGATACATTTTAGACACGGGCATGCAGCAAAAAGGTATAGTTCTCGTTGCAGGAGTTAGCCATCACAGCTAACATATGCCTTCATATGTGTAGTGGTGTGTGGGTCGAAATTCTAACCCCTCCCAATCCACATCTGGCCCGGCCCGCTATTGCCCCCCTATTTATAGACCCGCGCCCGCCCTGCCCACAGTGACATCACAAAAGAGGTGGGCGGGGATGGGCTTGAGTCTATAAATTTAGGCGCCGGAAGCCGTAAGTGCTAGGTCGCAGGCGGGAGAGCAGAGAAAAGCTCGATCCGGACCCGCCTGCGACCCTAAGATTTGTTGCGGCCCGAACCCAACCGACCCACAGGTAAACCAGGGGATCCCATGGGTTTCGGGCAGGCCCGCACATCACTAATGTGGAGGGAATTACTGGCCTCTATTGGTCAAAAAGGGGTACGTATCAGGATTGCATTTTGTGGATAGTGTTGATTAAAGGAGAAGGAAAGTTGTTTCGCAATTGGGGTGCCAAATGTTAGGCACACCCAAGTGAATGCATTTATTTACCTGAAACCAACCCCTGGGCCGGTGCTTCTATCAGCAAAAAACTGCACCGGCTCGGGTTATTCTAGCAAGCACCATGGATCGCTCCTCTCCCGGCTTCTTCTTTCTCCAAATTTCCCGGGGCAGACGCATGTGCAGTAGAATGAAAAAGCTGACTAAAGCGCATGATGAAGACGGAAGTGGATCGTTCCGTGGTGCTCGATGGAATAACCCGGGTTGGTTTTCTGCTGATAGGAGCACCGGACTGGGGTTTCAGGTAAGTAAATAAATTCACTTGGGTGTGCCTAACCCAAACAATAAGGTGAGTGCGATGGTCGGGGGGGTGCCTGCCCAAACCAACACCCATTTTTTAAAAGCATAGGACCACTACTTGTTTGAAGGGCTGGGTGTGGGGGTGCTAAAAAAACACATGACGCTAAGCCTATTCTTATAAAATCCCCCTTCCTGCTGCCAGACAATTATGGCTATATCTGGGTGAATATGCAAAGTTTTTCCAGCACTTGTCAATTGAGGAAGGGGTGGTTTGGTGCAATGCCAGTGGGAAGCACAATTTGCAAATACAGTGCTAGGCACCAATACTTTTTATCTTTCCTACTTCTAGCCACCCACTGTACATAATTAATATAAGACAGTCAGGGCTGATTTAATAACACTGGTGATAACATTTGGTTGCACAAAGCAGAAGGCACAAGGTAGTGAGGTTATGGACCCTGTATCAAAGGGGGGCTTTCATAGGATTGGGTGGGTTTTGAGTGGATCATATAACAGATCAGGAAGATACAGTTTAACTCCAACATACTGCAATTAAATATTTATTGAGGAAATCCTCTGTAGTGTTAATGGTGGTCCTATATATATAATGGTGATGTGTCAATATCCATATCCAGGGTCCATATTGTTCTGTACAAGCCAACTGGGAACCCGATTCACCTTGTTCCCCATGCCAGTTTAGGGGGACTTTTCGTAGGGGGGTTTACTTCAGGAATAGAAAATTTAGTGCTCAAAGTCCATTCTCCTCAGAACAGGTATTGGTACCCCTGAACAGGTGCTAGTAGAAACTATTGATTGGTATTTTTTCCAATGTCATAGAGTGTGGCAAGTGAGAATATTAGAAATGTGTCCAATGGAAATATTGCATGGACTGAGGGTATTTTCACCTAAATGTGCAATATCGAGGAAGGAAAACAATCTAATTGGCCATGGAGTAGAAGCTACTGGGCTTGTTGAAAGCTAAAGAACATGTCTGGGGAAGAGGAGTTCCCAGGACCATTTGTTACCACCAAAGGCTATAACAGCCCTAAGTAGCTATCAAAGAGAGAATACCATTCAGCAAAGCAGCTAATGATATGCCCTTGCTGAACCGAACCAAAAAGTGAGGTCTGGAGCTACACTGTGATATAGATTTGCATGGGAACAGCTGCCTTGGTCTCAGGAGAAGTACCTTGAGGGAACAAGTGTGACCTGTGGATGATAAGAACTCTTAGAAATGGACTGAACTTTGAAACCAAAATGAGTAACTTGTAATTATTAAGGGGGCTGTTACTTTAAGAAGGCTGCATTATGCAACATCAGTTGCAATAAGAATGGGCACCCAAAGCACATCTGCAACCTGGAACCCCCTGTCCACCCAATTATCATTTCCCTACTCCGTTCTCAAACCTGCTGGGAACATGCAACACATCTTTATTTTCCTGTTCCTTTCACATGGCAGTGGGCACACTATGGGTTAATCCCCCCTGCCACGTGATTGGACAGGTTTAACTCTAAAAAAAAAACTTACTTCCGCCAATGAATGCCATCTTTTTTCCTCCTGTCGCTCCCCCTGATGTCCAGCAGACTGCCTCTTTTCTGCTGAAGCTGCTGAGCCGAGGCTTAAGTCCTTGTGAGAGGTCTTGGAGAAGCCGACTGGCTTCTGGCCAAAGTGTGCCTCCGGTGCTGTCAGACGCAATGCTTCCCACTTCCAACATGGCGATGGATGCCGTAGTGCAGTCGCGGCCGCTTGGTATGTACTGACGCGAGCGCACTGAATGGACGCTGACACACGCCCTTAATTGACACGGGGTGTCAGAATAAGTGGAAGAAATCCAGCAGCACACTCTTAATTGATGCAAAAATCCGTAGTGTTTTATTAGCCCATATATGAACAGAAAAGGGGCAACGTTTCGGGCCCTACTGGACCCTTTATCAAGCCTAATGTGATTACTTTCACCAAACAGTTAAATACAACATCATGGGGCGTGTAGTCACAATCTCCTCACCTTCCTCAGTGACATCATTAATTGACATGCTATATGGTGTATTCACACATTTTAACCATTCATGATTATTAGTCCGTATGTTGAGTCCATAACAATTTTCTTAGGACAGTCAAAAATTATATAGTTATATAAACATATTCTATATATAAGATTCTATATTTGTTTAAAACTGGCCCGTCTCCAATATATAAGAAAGATATTGATTTATTACAAAATTAGATGTTTCATTTTATTTGGCATAATAAACACCATAGAATCAACAAGTCAACACTTTACAGATTAACATCTCAAGGAGGTTTAAAGGTTCCATGTTTATATAATTATTATAAGGCAGCCCGGCTAGCCCAATTGATTCAGTGGCATGTTCATCCAGCTGTTCGGAGCTACATGCAGCCTTTACTAGGCAATCCAGATTTTCCTCCAGGATTAACACATCCTTTATTCTCATGGTAGAAAGATAAAGGCCCTTGAACTATTTATAAATTGCTCTCTCCAAGAGGACTTAAAACATTACAGCACTTGCAAAAAGCGCATGATTTTCCCAACCTGGAAATTAGATACCAACAGGTATCCCATTTTTTTTCCCTCTCAAACTCCGAGCCCACCTACACTGGAGGGCTCTGTGTTTGAAAGACGATGCCTAAACCCACTTACTACTACCAGTAATATCTCCATAATTTACAATACACTCACGGAAGTATCACCTGAACTTGAAATGCTCATATATGACTCTCTGGAATACGGATCTCCCCACACGGGATATGGCGGATAAGTGGCCAAGAATATCGTCCTCCATTCATAAAATTTGGGTACAAGGTAATTTCCAGATGGTACATTACCCCACTTCGTAAACATAAAATTATGCCTACTACTTCACAGTTATGTTTTCGAGGATGCCAACAACCGGGCAGTTATATGCATACTTGGTGGGACTGCAATATAGTGCAATCCTTTTGGTAACAAGTATACCAGATTGCGACACGAATATTTGGGAGTACGATTTTACCAAATCTGGATGAGGCGTTATTTTGCCTACCGCATCGGTCACTACCGATCATCTATGGAAAGCTAATGTCCCAAATACTAGCGGCTGCTAGATGGGTTATAGCACTGAATTGGGTTGCTCCTAAGCTCTCTTTATTACAATTCCGCCAGACGCTTGATTATATACAAAATATGTATATAATACAGCTCTTTTGGAGGATACTCTGGATACTCACTCAGAAATATGGGCCCCTTGGGTCTCCTATAAGTTTGGCATGGAAGCCCCAATAGACTGAATTATATATTGTGAGACTTTATTATTGCACTAGTTGGTCAAATATTATGAGGTACTTTACAATGTCTGTGATTTCTTATCTTATATGAGAAAAAGGTCTATTTGCTAACCACTATCCAGGTAACTGTTATACATTTCTGTACTTTTTGTTTTTTTCTTTTGTTTTCTTTTGATCTATTTTTGTTTTATTTGCCTTTTTTTTTTATTGAAAAAATTATAAATAAAGAGATTTAAAAAAAAAATATTGATCCCCACCTAAGGTGAACTGAACAACCGACTCAAGGGACTATAACCCAATCCAGTCCAGAGTACCCAGGTGATAGCTTGGATTCAAAGGGGAAATTGTCTTCTAACAGCTCCACCACAGAGGATTCGGCCTTCAATCTAGATCTAGTAGAACCCTTAATGAAGGCCATAAGGAAAACCTTGGATCTGGAAGAAAAAATCCACTCACCCACCAAAAGAGACAAGATGATCAAGTCAGTAGCTAAAAAGATTAATTTGTTTCTAATCCATGAAGTTATCAGGAAAATGGTGGATTCAGAATAGGAGGGTCCAGATAAGAAATTTGTGATCTCTAGGAAGTTCAAGAAAATGTTCCACACTCCCAGTGGACAAAGGAGTATCACTTTGAGATCCGATGGAGAGAAGGCAAGATGCCTCATTAAAAAGAGCTTATGTGGCTGGAGGAGCTACTCGCAAAGCAGCGATAGCCATCATCTCTGTCACTAGAGCCAACAACATCTGGCTACAGGAACTCGAGGAAGCCATCAAAAGAGGCGAGGACAGAGGCAAACTCACTTACATGTTACAAGACATAAAGGTGGCCAATGACTTTGTAGCTGAAGCCTCTATGAATATAGTCAAATTGGCAGGAAAATCCATGAGCCTCTCAGTGACTGCAACGAGGGGTCTATGGCTAAGACATTGGAACACCGACCCTCAATCGAAACACAACCTATGCTCTCTACCTTTCAAGGGTAACCTCTGACCTGAACTGGATCATATCATATCCAAAGTTTCAGCCTTTCTCCCAAAAGAAAGGAGAGATGGAAGAGGCAGAGCTTAACCTCTAGACCCACTATATATATATATATATATATATATATATATATATATATATATATATAATATATATATATATATATATATATAAAACAATATAAACCAGGCAGACCCTTTTCTAGAAAGTGGAAACCAAAAGACCAGCCCTTTACTAGGAAGGGAGTACAAAAACAAGAGAAAAGAGCATGAAGGTTGTGGATCCCCTCTGTCCATTGTAGTAGGCAGAATTTCTCTTTTTCAGACAGAGTGGGCTTGAGAAATAAAAGACACATGGGTGATGGTCATTGTGTCATAAGGATACAAACAGGAACTAAGAAACTCCCCACCAATGAGTTTTATTTCCTCAGACAAACCTATGTCCCCAGAGAAGAAAAAAAGTCCTAACCAGGATCATACGAGACCTGCTAAAGAAAAGAATTATATCAACAGTTCCCCGGGACCAAAGGTACCAAGGCTTGTACACACATCTTTTTCTTTGGAGGAAAACAAATGGAGATTTCAGAGTGATCCTGAAATTGCAGAAGCTCAATGACAACCTTCATGTCCCTTCCTTCAGAATGGAGACTCAGTCAATTTCACAATGCATAGAACAAGGGGATTGGCTATTGAAGCTAGACTTGAAAGAAGCTTACCTGCACATGCCAGTAAAAAAGCTTCACAGGAAGTACCTCAGGATCAAAATACCAAACCAACACTTCCAATACCGAGCCCTACCCTTCGGACTCTCCCCAAGCGGCGCCAAGAATATTCTCCAAGATTCTGCCACCAGTTGTAGCCAAACTCAGACTAGCATGTATACAGATATTCACATACCTCGACAATCTCCTAATCATGGCCCCTCCAGGAATCTTCTGACGTCTCACCTTCTAATGACCACAGCTTTCCTACAAAACCTGGGTTGGTTCATCAATTAGGAAAAAAGCCACACTCAGCCCACCCAAGTGTTAGAATTTTTGGGAGTCCTGATAAATACCCAGACTCTATCCTTAAGCGAAGATTCCAGGTATCAGAGGGGCAGTCCTCTCTCTCGCTCGGTTCCCCATGACAACAGCAAGAATATGTCAACAAATCTTGGGGAAACTAAGATCCACCTCAGAATGTGTTAAATGGGCCTAAATCCACACCAGAGCCCTTAGGACGGAGTTTCTCTCGAAATGGGACCACGACTATGCGAATCCCAAGCAGCTCATTTGTCTAAGCCCAGACACTCTGGCATCCCTCAAGTGGTTGCTACAGAAAGACAATCTTCTTCGTTAAAATATGTCTTCTTCCAAAAGTATGGATAACCATAACAACAGACACCAGCAAGAGAGGCTGGGGGGCTCACCTAGAGGATCTAAGAATACAGGGAATCTGGGAAGAGGAAGATTTACCCAAATCATCCAATTGGAAGGAACTAAAAGCCATACACTTGAGCCTCCTGAAATTCCAACACATAGTCCAGGGAAATGCTGTACGGATCTCGTCTGACAACATGACTGCAGTGACATATATCAACAAGCAAGGTGGAACTAGATCCAAAGAGCTATTAGCCTTGACCACTCTTATGTATTCGTGGGCAGAACTCCGCCTGACAGATCTGAAGGCAGTACATGTTCCCGGCATTCTGAACTCGCTGGCAGACAAGCTAAGCCGCTCCCACATAGTTCCAGGGGAATGGGAACTACATCAGAAAGCATTCTTCCTAGTCCAGTCAAAATGATACCTAGGGTAGGCAGACAAAAGAGGTATGTGCTCTGACCCCCTGGTGCCACTTCTGTATAACCCTATTTGTGGCCCTGGGCAGCTTGTCAGCCATTGCCTATTTGTTAGCCAGCCCACATGTCCCTGTGTCCAGGTAATCTTCTGCTGTATTCATGTATAATTAACTATGATTGCTATACTTGCCAACGTGGCCTGCAGGGCCCAAACAGCGCCGGATTTCTTTGTGGGACGCCCCTAGGCCGTGCGGCCGCACGGTCCTAGCACCCACCTACACATCCCCTTCACAGCGCGTCGGCGCAAAAAACCCAGGCGCAGCTGGTGTAATTGAATGGGGACACACACGTCACCATAATGCGGCTGGGCGGCATGCCGCCCCTATTTTTTGCTGCCCTAGGCCCAGGCCTATGCGGCCTTGCCGCAAATCCGGGCCTGGGCCCAAACAGATGTTGCGGAACACTGTGACATATCTACAAAATCCAGCTAGACTGACTGCCCATTGCATAAAAATGATTGCGTTCATTCACAAGCAGGCAGCTCATTAACTGTAGCTTTAGTTTATTAATTTACAATTAAAAGCAGAAATGAAAATGACACGCAGTTGCCGCCTTATATGGGAGGGGGGAGAGAAAGAGGGCACACTGCCTGGCTGGGCAAATTAAAATTCCATTCATAAATGGAATCTTATGTAGCCAACCACTGCATACAGAGCGCATCCATTATGTTAGGCTCCCACTAGCAACCGGCATTCAACAAAAAGGCTATGGTGGGATCCTAGGAGCAGTACTCTTATCTTAGCTGACATGAACCAAACGGAGCACTGTAGTAAACGCAACCGATCCAGCCTGGAGTAAAGAGTGCCTGCTTATATATATTTATTAACCTGTCATTACACCTGCTAAGAAACACTGAGCTGACACGCAATTGGCTCAGAGACGCCTTCTGATCACGTGGCTCCTTAACTGGGTTAACTACGCCCCCGGGGTGTGGTTTATGTTGATTGCTGCAGAATCCTGTGCATAGTGGTGCTGCAGTGTGTGACGGGTGCTGTGTGGCGTTGCGGGGTAAGTACCGGCACGTCTTCATATCGCGTGTGACCTGCGGCTTGTCGCTTCCTACAACCTGGTTCTCCCAGCGCTGTAAGCACTCTCTCCCCCCCCCCCCAGCAAATCACCAATGTGTAGTCCGTGGCTTTATTAGCCGCTGATATATTGCTCCACCAAGGATTGAACTCGGAGCAAACTTTATTTCCCTCTAGTAGCGGAATGGCCCACTTGGTATAATGAGTATCCGTACTTGCCGGCTTCCTATTCCGGAAGGTTGGGTTTCCTTGCTGGGAGCAACTGGAATGTCATTTACACAGGTTTCCCATAGCAAGGAGTTGCATGGTGGGTTTTTTCCACCTAATTCCTTGCAGTTAGGGCAGTCATTTTATAAATTTAGGTTTATGTTTGGTGTTGATTCACAGTTTCATTAAAGAGATCAGAACTGCAAAAAAATATTCATTATTAGTTCATAGAGAACGTCTGTAAAATATGTATATTATATAGTGAATAAAGTGCCTACTATTGTAAAATATAAGGATATTATAAGTTACCGAGGAGTTTCATGACCATATAAAAACACGAGGCCGAAGACCGAGTATATTTTGCAACTGGGGGTACTTTATTTATTATAAGACACAGGTTTCAGTGAGTCATGTGACAGAAATGACATCAGAACTCACCGTTTATAACGGATGACATCAGAACTCATCGTTTATAAGGATATCATTTACAAGATATTCATGG
Organism: Xenopus laevis; assembly: GCF_017654675.1. Classification (NCBI taxonomy): domain Eukaryota; kingdom Metazoa; phylum Chordata; class Amphibia; order Anura; family Pipidae; genus Xenopus; species Xenopus laevis. The sequence goes on along the minus strand of NC_054376.1, from coordinate 49,634,675 downwards.
CTTTTGTGTATTATAAAGCTATGAATATCTTGTAAATTATATCCTTATAAACGGTGAGTTCTGATGTCATCAGTTATAAACGGTGAGTTCTGATGTCATTTCAGTCACATGACTCACTGAAACCTGTATATTATAATAAATAAAGTACCCCCAGTTGCAAAATATGAGGATATTAGAAGTTACCTCAGCGTTCCATGACCTGTATAAAACCACTCGGCCTCGTGTTTTTATATGGTCATGAAGCTCCTCGGTAACTTATAATATCCTTATATTTTACAAGAGGGGGTACTTTATTCACTATATAAAAACAATCAATGCTGAGAACCGGCACTCACTTCGCCTTCAGAAAAATCGCCGGGTGCTAACCAAAAATTAATATATTTGTAGGAAAATGAAAGCACTCAAACGACTGGCATCAGGATCCAAAGTGGACCGAAACGCGTAGATGTCTGAACCTACTGATCTATAGTAAAGATTTATTCTAATTTAACATTTGCCGTGAATGCTTTAATTTTCCTATGAATATATATATTTTGTACTGCAGGCAGTCACACGTACAGCTGCATGGAGGTTTTACAATAAGAAGAAGAAAGGAAAAATGAAAGAAAAGTTAGTTTGTCCTTTGGTGTTCTCTTGCCGACCCTTCCACAGTTTCCCAGCTGTGCGTGAATTGTCACAAACAACAAATGGATCAGCGCCTAGGGCAACGGGAAATCAAAAACAATATATAGTGCAATACGTTCCTATAATTTTGAAAGGCACCCTGTGTTCTGTTAAAGGAGAAGGAAAGGCAAAACAGAAATAGGCTTCTAAACAAAGTCTTGTGGACATAGAATTCACTGACGTTTTCAAAGAGTTCTCTGTGGTCTCATGTAGAAGCAGCTACGCTCTCTGAAAACTGCAGTGTGTGATTCGCGCTTTTTTCAGGAATCGTCATCCCTGCTGCCCGAGGCAGTCTTGAGGCGCATTGTGCATAATTTAGTTGTAGTGTGCATGTACTCGGAAGCTGCCTTTCTCCCAAGGATGATGAATCTCATGCAAATCAGGATGTGCGCGCGTCATCATTGACCCTTATGCCCATGCCCCCCCAGCCAATCGGATTCAAAGTGTCTGGGAGCTAAGGAGACACACAGGTATGAAAACATTGGTGGTGAGCAGCTACCTTCGGTATCTGCGTCCACGCTGTTACTGTTTATTTTGCTGCAAATTATTTGCCTTGATGACGCGCTGGGTCAAGTGAAGGGTGAAAAAAATTGCGCATTCGCTATGTGGAGGAGCTGCGAGGGGAACTGACGTTGGCACTTTTAAAATGGCGCTGGCAAACGCCTGAAGATTGAGAGAGCTTGCGAGGCAGATTACTACATAATGGATAGGTCTTCAGAAGCGAAAATATAGCGGTTCAGGATGCGCATGTGGGGTAAACATTTTAAAGACATTATCATTTCAAACCTTTCCTTCTCCTTTAAATAAAAAAATATATATATTTTTTTTGTTGTGCATATTTCTTCAAATAAGACTTCCTTTCCCCTTGACCGTTACACCACTGGTTATTCACCGTCTCCTTCACCAATTTGGCAGAAGTGCCTACTTACAAGACCAACAATAAGGGGTTTGCATGTAACCTTTCCAAGGTGTGGATTCTCCTCGCAATATACCTTTAAGCTCAAGAAAGGGGACATAGAATCCCATAGTGTAATTCTGCTTAATCATAAAATGTTATAAAAAAAAAAAAAATCATTTACACTCACATTTGTTATGAAGTTGGTCACATACAGTCAATAAAAGTCCAAGGATGGGTTTTAGCCGGCAAAACTTCTTTTTCTCTCTCATTCTCCTAGTGGCGTTCCCTGTAGCTTTTCGTGACGTCACTTCCGCCTGACGTGGTTCCTCATCAGTCGGCTTCCTCAGAGGCTCCCATTGTTGGTCTTGTAAGTAGGCACTTCTGCCAAATGGTGAAGGAGACGGTGAATAACTAGTGGTGTAATGGGGAGAGGAAGTCTTACTTAAAGTTAAATTTTTTTTTTTTATTTAACAGAACACAGGGTGCCTTTCAAAATTAAAGGAACATATTGCACTATATAATATTTTTGATTTCCCCGTTGCCCTGATCCAATTGTTTGTGAATGGATGTTTATTCATTCTTGAAAATGTTTTGATTGCTGCACAGTTTATTAGCGTTTAAACTGATACTGAAACCAGAAATTACATCTATCTTAGCATTATCTTTGCGTGGTATTTATAATTTTGCCTTTACAGTATTTGCCAGATGCTTTTACATTACCTATCTCATCCTCCATGTTCCTCTATGAGGGCTGCCATATTTGTGCGATGAGATGGAGCAGTCAATTTGGCAAAGCAGTCAGGTATAGGAACTTCAAGTAACGATTTCAAAAGCAGCCAGTGAAAAATTATCCACATGCACTGTAGATAACTCTTAATGTACTTATAATGTGATTATATACACAGGGTCAGACTGGGCCGGCAGACTCCAGGAAAAAACCAGACCCACTCCCCTTTCGCCTGGCCCAATAAACAAATAGCAGGCCGGTGTGGTGGCATATGCACCGGCATTCACGCATGTGCACCATGCTCCGGTATGCGCACCGCGAGGGCCCGGAAGTTTAGAACCCGGTGGGCCCCCAATGGTACAGTCCAACCCTGTATATAACTTATTTAGATCAAATTGGGAGCAGAAGTAGTAAATACTATTAATAAGCATGTTGGAGACCTCTAGTGACCAAAAAGAGGCAAAACCACAATCTCAATAATTTCTCCAAAACATGCTATTCAATAAAAAAATATATTTTATTCACATCAGTAGTTAAAAAACATGTATAGTAATCCCTCTAACGCCTAACGCGTTTCATGCTTACCCAGCACTTAGTCATAGGCAGAATCAACCCTGTATATACACTATACAAGAGTTTCTAAAGCAAACATGGAAGTTTTACCGGTGCAGAACAACATTACATTCTTTTTTTTATTACTTAAAGAGTTGTGCTTTTTGGTGTTGGTTCTTTTAAACAGCAAAAACTTTTTGCTAAAATCCTTGGAAACGGCATAACTACAAAGTCTTTATTGTGATTGGGACAGACCTTAGAATTTAAGCCTTCTACTGTAAGAATTTAAGGGTAGGATCTGATGTTAATCACTGCATGTAAATGTTGCTACTATTAATTATGCCGTTTTATATAAATACCGCTTTAATGATTTGTGTGTCCAGTTTTGATTTGGGAAGTGTGAATAGTGATGATGCACCCTTCCCATCTTCAAAATAATTCCTGTTCTCCTTGTGTTGCCATGCACTTGTTGGAAAACAATCCCACATGGGTGTGTGCTGCGTGTTGGTCCCCAAAGAAGATTCCTGTCTGTAGCTTCCTCTCTGAATTGCATGTTGTCCTTGGTAGTAACAATGTTAATTTTCCTGTTTCTGTAGATGATCACAGCCTCTTGATAAGAAATCGAGAAAGGAAACCTGTTTACTCAAGACAATTTAAATAACTTTTTTTCCAATAGAAAGCACCTCAATGTATTGAAAAAAACAGAGAGATTTGTAGCAAGCGGCCCAAAGTGGCATACATCTAATAGTAATGGCACATGGCAGTATTGTGTGAGTGTGAGCTGGCAGAACACTTTTCCGGTAGCAAGTGGGGGGAGGTTTGTAGGATAAACTCTGTTCTAGGCCCCAACCCCACCTGTGACGTCCGTGCACTCTTGGTTTTTTCTGCCTGGCTTCCTTTACATATTTACATAGGTGTGTCTGCTCCACCCCCTCCAGTGGCATCAGAGAGGGTTAGGCAAGTTAGGGCATAGGCAAACTTTTTACTGATCCACGCATCACTAGCTCTCGGGCTTCTTGAAAACTATAATACTGCACAGCACGCGTCTCATCGTTAATGAAGTGATAGTAGACTGGTAAAATGTATTGACTGCAGCATGTGCTTCTGAGCAGAGATCTGTCACTGCTTTTAGCAGCATGCTTACTATAGCAGGGACAGGTAGACAGGGCTGTTTTGATTGGTACAAGTATGGAACCTATTATCCAGAATGCTCAGAACCTACGGTTTTCCGGATAACCGATCATTCTGTAATTTGGATCTTCATACCTTTATATCTGCTAGAAGACCATGTAAATATAGTGCACAAACCAGATTCCCACCTGTACTGTACTCCTGTTTGAGCGTAGGAACTGAGCTGTTTCCTTGTGTTAAAACCAATAGGAGAGAATAGAGCCTTCCCACTTATTATATGTCTTGTCTGGGAGTGTTCTATGTGACGTTATCCCAAGTCTATATAAGGCAAGTAACCTAGATAAGTTACCTTTTTCAACTTAATGCCATTGGAACACCAGAAGTTTGATCCTTTGTAGTATTTCTGTAAGTACATCTGCTTACCACTCTTTCTACCTGCCCTAAATTCAAATGGCAAACAAATGAGAGAGGCAGATTTTTGTCCCAAAACCACTTGAATGCAGTATAGGCGAAAACACCAGGTTAGGGTTGGAGACATTGAATGAGTTTTTAAGCAGTGCAGGGCTAGAACCCTGGTGAAAGGCCTGTGCTGGGACCAGCAGGGCTAGAACCCTGGTGGTATATCTGTGCTAGGACCAATGATAGGCAAAGGGGCATATTTACTAAAGGCTCAAAGTGAAAATTGGAGGTAATTTCACCAAAAATATATTTTCCCATAACATCTCCAATTTACTAAAAGGAGACTATGACAAATTTTAGTGAATTAAATGAAAACTATAACCTTAAAATGAATTCTTAGGCAACAAGATAGTTTACATCAGGTGGCATATTTAAAGAATCTTACCAAACTGGAATATAATGTATATGTAAGTAAATATTGCCCTTTTACATCTTTTCCCTTGAGCCCCCATTTTATGATACTCTCTGTGCTGCCTCAGGGATCACCTAACCAGCAATACTGCAGCTCTTAATGTAACAGGAAGAAGTGTGTAAGCAAAACACAGAACTTTGTCCATTAATTGGCTCATGTGACCTAACATGTATGGATTGTTTGTGCACAGTGAATCTTAGGATCCCAGAGATCCCTTTGTTCTTAAAATGGCAATCTTCTATTTAGGATTACCAAATGGCACATACTACTAAAAAGTGTATTATGAAAATGGTTTATGTGAAGCAGGGTTTTACTTATGAGTTGTTTAATGCAATATTTTCTATACTGTTTGGCAGTATAGTTTTCCTTTGCTTTGGTGAAAATAATCTTTGTATTGGCTTAAATGTACATTTCTTCTCCAGTGAATATTTGCCATTTCAATAACCGAATAAGAATGGATTTTTACCAAGAGAAATTGCTCCAGGTTCAGGCTGGTGAACTACAATTATAACTTATCATTAAGATACTTATGCACCTGCACATACATCTTTTGTTTGTAGCATACATTGTCTAGTGAATTTTCTTCACCATTATTGTATGGGGAAAATCACTGACACATTTTCACCAGGAGAAAAGTCTCTACATTTCTCTCATAAATGTGTATTTACAGTTTTTTAGTGAATATGAAATGTGTTTTGCAAATACACTTGGCGATTTGAGGTATACTTTGGACAAGTAGAAACTTCACACTTTGGTAAATTGCTATTACTCTTTAGGGAGGCAACGGCTGTTTGGAAAACTACTACATTGCTGAGTATTGGTCCTAGTACTGATATTACAGATTCTGTTGCATTTCTATTGATTTGTATGTTATTGTTTTAAATATGTGCCCGTTTCATTTTTTTTTTTTTTTTACCACTGGCAAACTTATTCATATGCATCAACTAGTGATGAGTGAAATTTTTGCCATGGTTTACCGCATACACCAGTGGGTGAAAAAAAAAATTGTTGTGCATCAAAAATAATTTCTCGCCCATAGACCAGTACATTTGGCGAATTTTCATTGAAGCAAAATGGGTCAGATTTGCCTATCACTAGTGTCATCATATTCCACAACACTATACAGTATATATACAGCCAAGTACTATTGAATAACTGAGTATCTGTTAGAACCATATTGGTACCAATATTTAAAGGAGCCACACTCTCAACCTGCATATTTTTACTATTAATATACTTAGAAAACATTTTGGGGGTTGTCTTCGCCTCTGTCACAATGCTCTCCTCATTTTCTATCTTTGCCTTTATTAAAAGTGTTTATAGTCATTAAATGCAGCTTCTGTCTCTACAGCCTTAAACCCCCAAATGTATTAAAATGCACTTATTTTGCCCAGAAGCAGTAACCTATAGCAACCAATAAGATGACTGCTTTTAAACAAGTGACCAGTAAATGCTACATGCTGATTGGTTGCTATGGATTAGTGCCCATGGGTAAACTTAGTGACTTTTACTACATAACCCCCAAAGTGTTTAAATGCCTCTTTCGTCATTCCTATTAACTTATTTACTTATGTATTAAGCTACATAGGGTGGTTCTTGGTGCTTCTACATAATCTGAGCTTTCCAGGTAACTGTTTTCTGAATATGGGATCCTATATCTCTATTGTAATACAGGACTTTAAAATAATATATATTCTAAATATTCAATAAATATTCATATTTATTGCCACCCAGGATTTATATTGACTCATTCCCAACATGTGATAGATGTAAAAGTGAGGAAGTTAATTTATGTCATATGTCCTGGTCTTGCTCTATGTGAAATAAATATTGGGTGGATGTTGTGCTGTACTGGGCCTGATAGATTTCCTTATAAACCAGAGCACATTGTACTTTTGCTACATAAAGCCTTATTCATAGACAGGAAATTAATCTGTCAATTGATAAATAGCCTCCCCACCCACTTAATGAAAGAAATATGCAGAATGGAGAGAGAGATTAAAGGGGAACAGTTGCTATTTTGCTCTAATTAGCTGATTTCAGCCAAGTCATCAATTTACAATGCACTGCTGACAAGAAAGTTGAGTTGTTTACAGTAGAAACAAGTGTGAGACAGAGAAAGCACCCTAATAAACCTTCCAGTATACTGGGTTACCCTTTTTTCCTTATTAAAATCCTTATTTGCACCACTAAAGCATGCAACAGCTGCACCCTTTACCAGTGCTGAAATTTGTGCTGCAAGTCGTTTTACCCAGTAGCATAGCATATAATGGCAGCTTTTTGCAATGAGTCATAACTAGGGAGAATTAGAAATATACATCATTTTAACATTCAGCACAAACAGGAATAGAACACTATTTCCTTCTTTGTAAATTTGAGGAGGGGGAGGGGGCTGCCTTTACTCTAACTGACTGACTAATATCCAGCCTGCTACTTAGCTTGTTTACTGATAAGATGCTGCAAGTTTTTTTGTTTTTTTATATGAAATTGCATGTGTGGTGAAGTTGCTGTTCTATTTGCAGGTTGTTGCTGCTTTGATCACTGCATTGTCATTATAAACAGCGTTCCAAATTGTCTTCAATAATTTTGCCTTCTGCTGTCTCTCTCTCTCTCACTCTCTCTCTCTTCCGGATACATTTGTGGTGGCAGCATCTATAGAGCTTGGCAGGAAGAAAAAACATTTCTTTAGAGGAAGCGCCTGCCATTAACGCCTGAGACAGGGCAATGACCGAATTTCTCTTCTGCTTCAGCTGTTGCATTGGTGAACAACCCCAACCGGTGAGTTTAATTCTTGTGTTTTTGGGAAATGTCTACCACATCTGTAAAGCCCACTTTTTTTTTTTTTCCCCCCCCCCCTGAATGATGGTAAATAAAAAATATCATCAGTAGTAGACAGTCATCATAATCTAGAGTACAGTTTAGAAAAACTAACTTGTGATTTGATTAAAGGCTTTCTGAGCTTTAGCTGGCAGTCCATGTCACCTTTAAATGGGATAATCATGAACGAGTTAATTGGTTGGCTGCTTGATTTTAAATCTATTTTTATAGCAAAAAGGCAAGCATTTTATTTGAAGGTAGTCCTTATCAGCTGTGTTTGTCTAAATGTATAACATTAGCTCAGTATAAAGGTTCTACATTACAATGCAGTTGGTCTAGGATTCCTTAGATCATGTTATGTATTAAATGTTTAGAAACGGCGACGACGCATTGACCGGAGTATGATTGGAGAGCCAATGAATTTTGTACACACTGCACATGTTGGTTCAGGAGACGCAAACACAGGATTTGCAATGGTAAGTCCAGTTCTACAGTTTTTGAGACACCCACCATGTTAGGCCATGCTCATGATTTGGAAATTCAGCTTAACACATTGCTTTATATTTTAGTGAAGAACACGTTGCCTTGACTGGTCCAAGGCTGGAGGAACAAACCACTGTGCTTGGGGATGGGGGAGAGTAAAATATATAATAAACATCTAATATATATAATGTGGAATTGGGGGCAGAGGAGAACAAAATTGAAAATGGATAAACGCAAAGTTGTGAACATAAGTGGAAGCTTGCATATTACAAGTCTGAGAGAAAGATTGGGCTAGAGAGGTGGAAAGGGGAGAGAATGGGCACTAGTGATCAACCCCGGGCTTCCCCATGGTATATTCTCATTGATATCTGTCAGAAACAATAGGATTTAGCTGTGTGCATATTATCACTCAATTGTGGGCTGGAGGTTGTTTTCAGGTGAAACCTACCCAAGAAACCTATTGTCTCCCATAAATGGAAGAACAAACTAAGGCAAGTTACCGATTGCTAAAAGATATGGCTAAGTGAAACACATGGTAATGCAGTAAAAGGCTAAGGGCTATTCCACACGGGGAGATAGCGACGCGTTTGCGGTCACGGCGACAAAGCGCCGCGACAGTCGCCGCGACCGGCGCAGGCGACAGTTTTGTATGGGCGCCTATGTAAAAACGCCTGTGCTAACCACACGAGGCGATGCGCTTTTCAACAGTCGCCTGAAAATGCCTCGCCAGGCTTTTTCAGGCGACTGTTGAAAAGCGCATCGCCTCGTGTGGTTAGCACAGGCGTTTTTACATAGGCGCCCATACAAAACTGTCGCCTGCGCCGGTCGCGGCGACTGTCGCGGCTCTTTGACGCCGCAACCGCAAACGCGTCGCTATCTCCCCGTGTGGACTAGCCCTAAATCATTGTGCCCGGTCTAATAAACAGAAATTTACACCTCTTTCTGTGGACTAACCTTTACTTTCTTATTTTTACTTGCTTTTCTGTTACAAATGGTTTCGCTATCTTACATTCACTTGTACAGGGTGGATCTTTCCAGGATCAGATGAAATCAAAAGGCGGTTACACCCCTGGAATCTCAGAAGTTGCACTTTAGCATCTGTGAGTAATCTGTGATGTAAAACTAATTAAAGGCCTACTTTTATTTATCTTAATTTTATTTTAACAAGCACCCCCACACAAGTTTGGGCAGAAGTAATTATAAATCAAGAATACTGTCTTGCTATTGTCCACCAACCCTGAATCCATTGCACTTTGCCTTTAATGAAGGAACATAAAATGAATAATAACTGATAAATTACCCTCCCATCCCAAAGACTGAAAATTTGCCTGAAGCTGTGTCTGTGATAGACATAGGTTAGTAACTGAGCAAGATAGCGGTGCACCTTTGTCATTAGTGCCGAGACTGTCTGTCTAGGGCTGCTGTAAGATGCCATAGACAGTCGCTTTTTATTGGCCTGTGTGGCGCTTTTTGGCCCACTGTGTGTTTGAAATGTGAGGGCCTATTTTTAAACCCGAAATGTGTCAAAAGAAATTTAAAGCGGACCTGTCATCTGCACATAAAAAGCTGTATAATCAAAGACCTCTGCAAAGTAAACATGGAACCCAAATTTTTTTTTTTCCATAAAAAAATGTTTTCATTACAACATCCATACCTGTTATAAAGGTGTTAAAATATCTGAGCTGTCAAACATATATTGCCTGCCCCTTCCCTCCTCAGGCTCTATAATTGTGTAGGGCATTACGCATTGGCATTAGGTCCCCCATTCTGGTGCATACATAAGATTTTGGGCTGAAACGCAATGTGTCTTAAGTGTTCACAAAATGGCTACTGTCTGCATGCTGGGATTGTGTAATTCCAAAACTGAAGGAAGCAAAATAATAAATATAGTGATGGAAATTTGTAATTATTTCTTAGGGTGAAGGGACCCCTTGACAAAAATCAATGCTTTTTGTCATATAGAATTTGAATGTTTTGCAGTGCTGCTAGTGTTTATTTGGATTGTAGTTAGTTGTAGCCAACCTGCTATTTTGTTATGATTGCAAGTAGTAAGGGCAATGCAGTTTGTTGTTATAACATCCACTGTCTTTGTTTGCTTTGTAGGGCTGAAGACTTTGTCCGGACCAGCGAACTGCACAAATGAACATATCAGTTGAAGAAGGAAAGCCTATGCAATAATACATATATTTTGAGAGAGTGCATTTATGCCTTTCCTTTAATCAGAAACGGGCTTCCAGCAGTTCAATGCAAAACTGAAAATGTGAAGTGTTCTAATTTATTACTCTGCTTTTAAACATTATGGCACAACTTCTGCATTTGTATTAGTGTTATGTGCATGGCACCTGCAGTTTTGTATGTCCTCAGTTATTCATTTCTGAGCTGGCATTAGTGCTTCTTGCTTTGACTGAAGGAAGAATTAATGCTATTGCTTTGTACTGTGAAAGTGCAAACACCAGCAGTCCAGTTTATATAGAACTGAAACTTTACTGGTATCTCTGGGAGTTGAATTTCTGCTTCAGTTTCTGTTGTTGTTGCAAATTCCCTGCTCTATTTGTTAGATTGTCACAAACAGCATTTTTTTTGTTAAACTTTGAGCTTGAATGAAACCTTAGGTTAGAGCTGTAATAAAGTTTTCTGCTTTTCACAAAGTCATACAGTATATGAAACTTTTGACCAGGATCACTTAATCCAGGATCACTAGTTACTTAATCATTACCATTATGTAACAAATTTACATTTTGTAAATTGCAGTAAAGTGATTTAGCCAATCTGTGTACTCTGGGGTTTATTGCTTATTCATTTAAGGGCAATTTGTTATCCATTATAGTTGCCCTTTAAATGTCAAAATAGCATATTCTATTATTGGAGCTTTTCTGTAGGCTTCCTAACTGGAGTTAACTAGGCACCATGTGCTCACCCTGCATTCAAATTCTGAGCTAATTGATAGCTGCAGTTATCCCCAACATCCGTATTCAAAACCTGATGGTAATTTAAACTGTGGATTAATATTCCATTAACGACTCGTTCATTTTTACAGCAATAATAGTCTATCTAGAATGTTAACAACAAATATTTTTATAGTTTTAGGAAATACAAGGAATAGGTGTGCCAGTTATGAGTCATCTAAAGTTCCACTTAAATATATCCCAGTAAGACTGGCGAACATTGATACTGCAGGTTTTAATATTCTCTTTTAACTGCAGTCATGTTTAAATGAAACTATATTGTATCCCCCCTTGTTTTAATTTCTTGTTTCAGGAACGATTGTTTAAAAGCATGTAGGGAAATAGCTGTTCATGATATCCTCTGAGAAATACTTTGACACGGTATCCCGTTAAACGTGTTTTAGGAAACAAGTATTTTCTTTAAAGTGTGCAGAGTAAATTCTAGGATATTTTTAATAAATCAAAGTATAATATATAAACTAGTTATATTTATTAAGTCACTAAAGCTGCATCTTTTGTACATCTAGATAACTCTCTTCTGTCTTTCGCGGATGCACAGATAATTGGCAATAGCTAAAACCAAACAGTTGATCTGATTTCCCTTTAAAGTCATATAAAACCTCTTTACCTAATTTGTATAGAATGTAAAAAGTTATTAATAAATCAATGTTTCAGAATTGCTAAGATATTTAGAGAACTATTGAAAACATTCTCTACATTTGCCACAGTTATCCAGGCCACACAATCTCACTTTTAGGTGATCAGAGCAGAACCAGCATAAATTATACAGAAGTTGAAGCACTGGGCTAAACTAAAATTGCCAAAACAGGTGGGAATAAAAGTGTATTTCTAAAACATGAAAATATATATTGTCATTTTATTTTGGATTGCATATAAAAATGTATTTTATGGTCCAGCCACTTGTTTTTTTTAGCTACAGTTGACCTCTGAGGAAGGCAGATCCAGGGGTTAATCTTTTATTCTCAGAGGCTTTCTATTGCAGTGCATGCACACAACTAGGTTGGCATCTGTGCTAGACAGCTTTGCTTTGTCTGAAGTCTACAAGCTGCAGCAGAAAGATGTACTCCGTAAGCTGCTCCAGACCAGGCTTGTGAAAGTGTAAGCCATGATGCATTATTCAGATGCTGGCCCAATGAAAAACATTCCACTACTTAAACATATATTATCTACTCAAGGTTAAGTTCTTAGAATCTAGGCTCTTTTTTTGTCTCGTTTTCTCAAGTTCCAGACTTGTACTTTGGATTTCTTTCCAGAATGCTTTATAAAGAAGCACATTTAGATTGATTTACTTTTTCAATACATGTTGCTAGAAATTTCCTAATTGTGTGTAGTTTATGTGCACAAAAGGCCTCAACAGATTCACATCTTCTAAATGGTGTACACCCACTCCAGGGCATTGTGCCATGCATCTGCTGCCATAAAGCCTTTTCTTCACATACTGGTGTCTTTCAGGTGTTCTGTTATTGCCAAGAAACTTCAATTGTCGGTTTATTTACACTGTGCTCAACAAAAGTATGGTTTGTGTAGATTGTAACCCTGAGAGCAGCCTGCATTGACCTAGAATGAGATAACAAATAAAGAATATTTTACTGAAATTGTAAGTGTGCATCCATTTTTGTCATTGAGTCCTATCTATTGATTGACTTATAATAGTTATAATATTTTATTGTCAAGCAATGTTTTGCGGTACTTACAGTATTCTATTGTCTTTCAAATGGCAGTGGTCCAGAAGTTCTCCATTTTAGGATCGGATAATTTACCCATAATTTGGCTGATGGATTATTAATGCTACCCAGTGGAGCCTACTTTCAGTTGCAGAGGTAACGTAGTTTATTGTAATATTACAAGAGAGCAGGTCAATAAATGTCATGACATAAAAGAGCAATTTTTATGACGCAGTTTTACTTTCTATACAAAGTTAGATTGTAATGTTTTTCTGCAATGGATTCATAGTTCTCAATATAATTTAAATATTTAAGGGATTTGTTTCCTTCTCAGTCTTTTTTTGCTGTTGAAAAACAAGCTTTCCTGATAGGTTAAATAATTTTGCCATGAGTAGTTTAAATTTAGAATCCCAACCACAAGTCAAATAACGGCAGCTTTATCAAAAGTATCAAAAGAACTCTCCATGATCACAACTTAAAAATAACCTTAGTACTGCTGATCAAGAATTGATTTGTTTGTTTTTTTTACCATTTTCTTAACTAAACGCACAACCTAATTATGACACATACAGTAATTTGCCTGAATGTTTAAAATCTATATTACAGCAACACAAAGTGCAAATGTTACATTGATTGTGTTAAAATAAATTTGCTTAATTTATGTGAAAACTTGTCAGATTTGCCTCACACTCTGCATTAAGTAGTAGCCATCCATCTGCCCTGTTGAACTAATATACATCAAGAAAGTTGCATGTATTAAGCCAGCCTCAAACAGCATAGTTCATCATAACATTCAGGACTATTGATGAGCGAATCTGACATGTTTCACTTCGCCAAAAAATATAGCGAAACATTGAAAATGTGTTGCTTCGCTAAAAATGAGCAAAACTTTGAAATTTCACTGAAATACATTTGTCTGTGGGCGACTGTTTTTTTCGACAACAAATTTTCACCCATCAAAGTATATGGGCGTCATTTTCGTGGCAAAACTTTGTGAAAAATGTTGCTCATCACTATTAAGAACATCATAATATAACAGGATAGCAGAAGCAACTGGATAAAAGAACTAAAGTTCCCCTCCAAGTGTCTATTATGACCCTTCTCTAAAGGAGAAACCAAGCCCTTGCTACTAAAATCCTCTACCCTACATAGACCCCCCTCCCTACTTCCCCCAGCCTAGGTGGTACCTTCGCTAACTGCCCCTAACTCTTACCCCTTGGTGCAGATCCTGACCAGCGGAGTTCAAGGTCGCCAACTGTGTATGCAGCTATATTTCGTGTGAAGCATGGTGGCGCAATCATGGTTCATCTTGGTTTCAGACCAACAAGATTGACGTTATGGAGTGGCCAGCCCAATCCCTGGACCTTAATCCAATAGAAAACTTGTGGGTGACACAAAAAATACTGTTTCTGAGGCAAAAACAAGAAATGCAGAAGAATTCTGAAATGTAACAGGTGCCAGAAGTTGGTCGACTTGCAGCACTGCTTATACAACTAAATATTAGTTCAGGGATTCAAAGAAAAGCAAAATCTTGAAACATTTTTCAGTTTACACAGTGAATGTTTGAGTTTGTAGGAAGAATGCAGAGGCGACTTTGGGAAAACGAAGTGCCGCGTGTGCTTTAGCGAAGGTAACTTTTCGGACGGGAAGACACGCAAAGGCAGTTCGGAATCTGCCAGTGTGTCACAAGCCTCAACAGTTTTTAAACCACAGCACAACTAAAGACTGTTTGTGTTAGGTCTAACAGACCAGGAAGACGCAGTACTCTGCTGCAAATTATCTTTTATTTGACACTTCATGTTTCGAGCCAATTTGCCCTTTATCAAATGTACTGCACACCATTAACATACATTCTTTATAGGGATACTGTGGGTATCCCTATACCACAGTATCCCTAGAAAGAATGTGTGTCTAATTGACATCAGGGAATTAGTAGCGTGTGGTGGCACAGAAAAGGGGCAGGCAGGGGATTTCAGTGTGGTGGTGGCTGGGTTGTGGGCTCCTGACTACGGTACCAATACTGTACATACTAGGGTTCCACCTGCCCACTTTTTTGAAGGGCTGCCCGGGTCAAAACTGCCTGCCTGTTTTTTCCAAATTAGGAAAACCTTTCATCTGATTGACTTGAGGACCGGAGATGCGTCATAGCCCTGATGTCACTACCCTGCCCCCGTTGTGTCAATGCCCAGCCCCACCCCCTGCCCGGATTGCACCGGAAGAAAAGGTGGCATCCCTACTACACACACAAAGTTAAGATATATTCTTATGGATGATGTAATCCTTTCGTTATCGTGTCTGGTTCCACTTCAGAGTCAGGGCCCCGCCAGACCTGCAGACTTACACAATTAGAACATAGGACTCCGGAGAACCAAGATAGTAGTTCAGTGATTCATTTTATTCATACAGTGCACGACATGTTTCGAGCCAACTAGCTCTTCCTCAGGTGCTTATATTTGTATAAGCACCTGAGGAAGAGCTAGTTGGCTCGAAACATGTCGTGCACTGTATGAATAAAATGAAACACACAAACTTAAAACTATATACAGATTTGGTGCCTTAGGAGAAAAGCTTTCAGAATTAGTTGAATTTTTACTCATAAATTATGTTTATGATATATGTCTCTATATTATGTAAAATAATTTATTTTTTATTTTTAGAGCTAGGGTTGCCACTTTTCTTTGTTTTCTGTTAGGACAGAGACATCTTTGAGGGGGTGGGATGATCAGGCCCAGATTTGTGGAAAGGCCACCTAGGGCTAGGCCTGGGCCTAGGGCAGCAGGATTTTAGGGGGACGGCATGCTGCCCAACCACACCCACATTGGTTCAAAAACTGGGGATGCTCTGGAGATACAATTATTTTTTAAATTTCCAGTGCGCCAATCCCCATTGCTCCTGTCCCCTAGAGGGGACAGGGGCGACAACGGTAGTGGGCCTAGGGATGCCCACTATGTAAATCCGACCTTGGGGATGATGAAATATAGGGGCTGGGACAATAATGTAATAGGTGAAGACTAGTATTTATCAGGGCTGTTACTGGCAGTTTAGTCCAAGAATGTCTGGTTCCTCCCTATGCCCTGGGTAAATTTAGTGCCTTCCAGTGCCTTCTCCCCTAAAGTGGGAGAGAAAGTACAAAATGTCTGCCAATCCAAAGGAATAGCAAGTTCTACGGCTACAAATAGTTAAAGGCGCTGACAGCACACACACACACACACACACACACACACAACACACACACAAATTCCAATACATTCCCGCGCATGCGTTGTATCGTGCAGAGAGCAGGAAGTGATTTTGTTTTGTACAATCAATGCGCATGCGCGCCTCTACAGTTTCTCCTATCAAGCATCACTTGTTGCTATCCAGACGCGACCAGTGTGTAGCAGAATCCGGGGGGCATTCATTACCACTTTTCATTCTCTGCCTGCGGCAACGATTTACAAGGTGTAATCCGCCTCGGCGTTTGCTTGGCCTTCGGGCTCCATGGTGAAAAGCGCCGGACAAGTATTAAGAGGCAGCCACTACCTATTTGTAGGGCCGTTCTTTCGAGACACGGACTGTACGTGTTATTTACATGTATCCGTGACCCGGTTCCTGGTTTAAGTTGACAGCTGCGCTGCGGGACAATGGGCTCGTCCGTCCTGCTGGGCCTCACTCTACAGCTGCTGCTGCTGCACTGGCCTCAGGTAATGGGACTGGGCGGCTGTTTGGGATGGGCAGTGGAACTCTTCGTAGATTACACTATTTGATGTACGGTAACCAGGTCTGGACTGAGATTCAGAATAGGCCCTGGCATTTCAGATACACAGAGGCCCAAACAGCACCTCACCAGCCCACTAAATAGTGCCTGTCTATGGCAACTTACATTTGTTAGAACCCACAGATTGCCAGACGGTAACAGGAGAAGCCTATATGGAAAATCTAATTAAAATTGCTGCGTTTGCCAATGTCTAGTAACCCTAGGCAACCGAGCAGACGTTTGTTTTAAAACAGCTGAATAGCGATTTTTTTTTTAGTCTCCTATATAGGTTTGTCTTTATGTTGTTAATATTGTTTTACTACTGTACTGTAGTTGGCAGCTGTCTCTAGTTTCAGGGACAGTAGGGTAACATTCTCCTGCTTCTTAGGGCAGAGACACACGTGAAGATTTGGGGAGATTTAGTCTCCCTGCGACAAATTGCCTATTCTTCGGGCGACTAATCTCCCCAAACTGCCTTCCCGCTGGCTAAACTCTAAATCGCCTTCAGGACGGCACTCAGAGTACTTCGTATTCCGATGGCGCCCAAAGTTTTCTCATGAGGCAACTTCGGGCGACTTTGGAAAACAAATCGCTCTGAGTGCCACCTCGTCGGCGATTTAGACTCTAGCCGGCGGGAAGGCAGTTCGGGGAGATTAGTCGCCCGAAGAAGAGGCAATTTGTCGCCGGGTGATTAATCTCCCCAAATCTTCGCATGTGTCTCTGCCCTTAGGGTCAGGCCACACTGGGCGTTTTGGGGAGATTCTGATTGTTTGGTCCTGGGGCAAATAATCGGCAACCTTTAGTGGTTATATTGGGGGAATAATCAGCTTCCCGCAGCATACAATCTCCCCAGACGCCTTCCCTGACTCTGCGCCGCCTAAAATGAAAAAATGGCGGCGCTAATCACACGCGGCCTATCGTTTTCGGAAGTCGCCCGAAGTTTCCTCGTGAGGCAACTTCTGGCCACTTCGGAAAACGAACCGCCGTGTGTGATTAGCGCCGGAGTTTTTTCATTTTAAGCCGGCGCAGAGTCAGGGAAGGCGTTTGGGGAGATTGTATGCCGCCAGCCATACAATGTGGACTTTCCCTTAATATCGACCAAAAGTTAGGGGCAGATTTATCAAAGTGGGAAATAAGAACTCACCTCAGAAAGACCCACTTTCTATTCATTCCTATGCTATTTTTAGCCGTATATTATCAGTGCGTTTTTAAAGGGGTTGTTCACCTTCAAACAACTACTTGTTTTCAGATAGATCACCAGAAATAACAACTTTTTCCAATTACTTTCTATTTTCTATGTGTCACCGTTTTTCTAATATTGATGTGTAAAGTGTAATTTTTCACCTTCTGAAGCAGCTGGGGGGGGGTTGCCGACCCTGTACACTGATCTAAATAGAAACATTTAGTTGATACATTTCTTATCTTTGTCCCAGAATCTCTAGGTTTCATTACAGGCAGCTGTTACAATTGATACAATAGTTGCTAATACTCCAGAGATGCTGCTGAGAAATGTTTCAACTAAATGTTGCAAAATTGTGACAGTTTAGAGTCTGCACCTGAATTACTGAGCTGCCAGACTCAAACACCAGAGACATGAACATTCAACTTTAAACTTAGATTTTGGAAAAACAGTAAAATATAAATAATGGAAAGTAATTGAAAAAAATCTTTAATTGGGGAACAATCTGAAAACAACTGAACTGAAAAAAGTGTACCCCTTTAAATTAGAGTTAAATTAGTGCAATTTGATAAATATGCATCTAAAAATCCCACTGGATTATAGGAATGAAAAGAAAGTGGGTGAGTTTTTCTGTGATACCACACTTTCATAAATCTGCCATTATACATTATAAGATCCGCTCATTTGGCAAATGAGCTGATTATTCCCCCGATATCACCACTAAAGGTTGGCAATTATTTGCCCCAGGACCAAACAATCAGATTACAACGACCTGGAATTGGAGCTCTCTGGGAGAGGACCACATTGGTTCAAAAATTAAACCTGCTGATTTTTGGCCAGATATCTGTTGGGTAGCCACTTTGGAAGGTCCTATATGCTTGCAGATAAGCACCAGATTCAGTGTATTTTTAGTGATCTTATGGCCAAAAGCTGTTCTCATTATAAGTATTTATAATGGGCTCATTAGCAACATGTCATTGTTACAGTAATGAACATTAATAATGTACATCATATGTGGTAGGTGTGGAACATTATAACTCATTTTAGTGTATTTATTGTGTGAAAAAATGGTCTGTTGGCAGTGCCAATGGAAATGATTTTCTTATGTTTGCAACTGAGCGTCTATAAATCAGGACTTGTAAGGCTACAGGGGAATTGGGGGGCATCCACTGGAATTTTCACATGTAAAACACTTTACATGCGCTGATCTCGGGTAATCATGCAGAAATGGATGCCCGTGATTGCCGCATGTAAAGTCTTAAACATGCAGCGATATTAATGGATGCAGACTGTCATGTATTGTACGGAGACAAGATATACCATCTGTCATGGCCCTTAGGAGCTGGCAACTGAGTGAGGATCTGAAATGAAGGTGATGCCTGCAAAGCAGGGAAAGGCTTTAAAACGTTTGCAAAACGCTTATAGCTTGCATTTTCCACTGTCCATAAGTCATCAAGAAATAGCAGTTAAAGGAGAAGGAAACCTAGTGCGCAAAAACCCTCCCCCGGCATTTTAGGGCATTTTAGTCTTCGTGACTTTTGGCGCATGCGCAGTAGATCGTACCGGCGAAATGCTCCTACTGCGCATGCGCCGGTCAAAGCAGGAAGAAGATGGCGTTGGTGAACTCCATAGACCAGACCTGCGCAGAAAGGTAAGTAACAAGTTAGGGGCATTTGCCCAGCGGGACGGGAAGGCCAGGGGGGAGGAGGGAGGGTGGGCAACACACGGGAGGGGGGGAGGGTTTTTGCGCCGACTAGGTTTCCTTCTCCTTTAAAGGAAACTGTGGAAGTCAAGGCATGGAAAACTATACCCCCAAACAATGTATGTCTATAAAAAATATATTGCATAAAACAGCTCATATGTAAAACCCTGCTTCATGTAAATAAACCATTTTCATAATAATATACTTTTTAGTAGTATGTGCCATTGGGTTATCATAAATAGAAAATTGCCATTTTAAAAAATAAGGGCCCCCCCCCTTGGATCCTACAATTCACAGTGCACACAAACAAACCATACATGTTAGGTCACAAGAGCCAATTAACAAAGACAAAGTTCTGTCTTTTACTCCAACAATTCTTCCTGTTACAGTTAGAGCTGCAGTATTTCTGGTCAGGAGGCAACACAGAGAAATCATAAAATGGTGGCTCAAGGGAAAAGATGTAAAAGGGCTACTACAGTTTGGTAAGAGTCTTTAATATGCCACGTAATTTGATATAAACTATCAGTTGCTGCTTAAGTAATCATTTTGGGGGTATACTTTTCCTTTAAGAGATAACTGCTTGTATGCTGGCCAGAAAGGCAAAGGCAAACCTTCATATGACTGCAAAGGACCTACTGGAAGGTCTGGCTGACACATATTGAACTGTTCCACACTGCAGCGTTGCTTGTATAAACATGATCTGTATGGAAAAAAGTCATCAGGAGCAAACTATACTTGCAACCTCATCACAAATGTTAATGTCCGAAGTAGGGAAAACAGCATCTAGACAAGCCAGACAAAAATCTGCTCTTTGCCACAATCGCCAAGGTTTATGGAGAGGGATCAATTATTATTTGGTCCTGTGTGCAGGTCCGGACTGGCAATCTGTGGGTTCTGGCAAATGCCAGAGGGGCTGCTATAAGGTGCCATAGAAAGTCAGTATTTAGTGGGCTGGTGGGGCTGTTTGGGCCTGTGTGTACCTGAAATGCCAGGGCCTATTTTGATTCTCCGTCCAGAACTACCTGTGTGGCATCTGAAGCTGGAGAGGGGATGGATCCTACAATGAGATAGTGATACTATACATTCCCCAAAAGCCACCATGAGCTACTTGAAGAAAATAAAGCTAAAGGTTTTGGAATGGTCCTCACAGCTCCCTGAATTAAACATCATTTTAAATCTATGGGAATATCTTAAACATACAAAACAGCCCAAAAAGATCTTGGAATTCAAATGGATCTCCAAGGGCAAATTCCTTAAAACCAGAAGTGAGACGACTCTCAGCTGGATACAAAAGGCATTTACCATCTATGATTTGTGGTCAAAACTAATTAGAGTGTCCAACCTTTGCTCATACCACATTTACTATTATCTTTGTTCCTACATTTTACAATTTGTGAAATAAAAGGTAACTGTCCATTTTTTTTTTTTAACACAGTGGGGCTCATTTATCACTACTGGGCAATAACCCATAGCAAACATTCAGTAATTCGTTTTATTCAGACAGCTGCTGGCGGAACAATGAAATTGTTGCAATGGGTTGCAAATTTGGTCAGTGTCGAAAAATGTCCCCAAATGTTTACTACAGCAGTTTTGAACTACTTTTCACTTAAGAAATTTAGCAAATAGCAAAATAAACAAGAATAGAATTTCATGCAATATATTTTAATATTCAGTCAATGGGCATTTTCCAAAAACATAAGGTAAGTTATAAAATTCTTATCCATCTAAAAGTGATTGGGACCTTAGATTTTAAGCATTACTGGAACAGGGACTGATGTTAACAATCTTTGTCAAGATATTCTTGTTTTTGTGCACTTTGCACCCTGGCCTGGCTCCTGAACATGAGTTGTTAATCTGTATGTTTATCAGCAACAATCATCAAGTTAGCGGGTAAACCAAGTAATAGGTATTTATGACTTTTTTTTTTAAATACTTTTAAAAGAGGATAGGTTAATAAACTTATTGGGCACAGTTTATAGACCTGTGACATCAGCACTGTTTACATGTATCAGAACATTACCTATCCTATCTCTTCTAAATCTCTCAGGAGATTTAAAATGGATCAGATAATAAATGCTTATGGTGAATTCAATGTTGCCAGCTGCTCAGAGAATGCAACTGCATATTAGTAAAAACAGAGAGAGTTGGGTTTGAGTGAGCAAATGACTGAGCTCTTATTTATTAAAGGGGTGGTTCACCTTTAAGTTAACTTTTAGTATGTTATAGAATGGCTAAGTCTAAGCAACTTTTCCATTGGCCTTTAGTTTTTGAATTATTTGCCACCTTCTTCTGACTCTTTCCAGCTTTCAAATGGGGGTCACTGACCCCATCTAAAACACAAACACTCTTTAAAGCTACAAAAGTATTGTTGATGCTAATTTTTATTACTCCTCTTTCAATTCTGACCCTCTACTATTCAAATTCCAGTCTCTTATTCAAATGAATGCATGGTTGCTAGGGGAATTTGGACTCTAGCAACCAGATTGCTGCAATTGCAAACTGGAGAGCTGCTGAATAAAAAGCTAAATAACTCAAAAACAACAAATAATAAAAAATTAAAATCAATTGCAAATTGTCTCAGAATATCACTCTCTACGCCATACTAAAAGTTAAAGGTGAACAAGAGAGAGAAAATAATGTCTGTCTCCAAATCCCAGTCCATTTGATCTTCATGCTAAACTTTTAGAAGTATTTAGGCATTCTCGCAGCATTAAGTAAGTGTTCGTGCTAGCCATGCCAATAATGAATGCCTTGATGGTGCAAAAGAAGTAAGCTGTGGGACATGAGGTGTTTTATCCATACTTTGATATGTTGGATAAGAGCTGAAAAAGGCACTGCCACCTTCCATTGACAATGGGGCTTTAAGTTGAAAGGGAAGCACCACTGGTATTGTTAGGTAGTTTCCATTTTAATCAGTGTAAGGTGGCATGATCAGCTCTGTGCCAGCTGTAATACGTCGGGTAGAAAACAGACTATGTCATACTGTAGGTATAATTGTCCCTTTAAAAAAAACTTGTTAAGAACAAACCAGTTTACAGATGTATTAGACTATTTGTTCTGTGGCAGGTCTGACAAATTTCTGTTTGCTTTTTTAGGTACATGCAAACCAAGGCATTTTACATGCAATTGGAGATCAGGATCCTCCCTCTGAAAAGGATTATTGTATAACATACAATTCTACCTGGACACCACTTCCAGCATCCTATATCAATTCTGTGAGTTAAAGGTGCTTCCTGTGGGTCACAGTTGACATTGTGACTTTTTCTAGAAGAGACTACTATTTTTACATATTTTTGTTGCTATCACATACTGATTTTTTTATTTGATTTGACTTTCATTTCTGTATCCCCTCCAGTGAGAACAGTACTTATCTGTAATACAGGGTACTGATAATGAGGCTGGACAAAGGCAGGCAGTGACGGACTGCTGGCTTCCATGTTTTTGGCTAGCAGTTTTCAGCCTTACGTCTTAGCACCCGGGGGCCACTACTCTATTCAATTTCTGTTCATTCATATAACCATGTGTTATGCTGTATTATCCTTTTTGTCTGTTTGTAGATTTCCAAAATGAGACATGTACCACCCTATAGTTTGATACTGGGGTGGTGGAAAGTTATATTTTGGGTTTTACTGCATAGTACATAGTACATAGTAAAATCCTAATCCTTTGTAAAGGTCAGCACTGGGAAAAAAACAAAAAGCATTTGTAGCATCATTTTTTATTTTTACAGGGAATGCCCTTTAAATATATTTTTTTATATTTATAAGCTTGTTGTTTACTAATTTGATTTCTTCATTGCTTTTTAATATTCTTTTAGTGTTTTAGTAGTTTATAAATTAATTTGTAATAACTCTGTATGTTTAAAAGTTTCTGGACAACCCCTTGTTATTAATGCACTTGGCTATTTAAGGCATACCCATTGCTGACCCAGAAGTATAATTAAACACATAGGCATGCAGTCCCCATCAACAATCTGGCAGTTGAATGGGTCAAACTGAGCTTGGTGTCTTTCAACATGGCACAATCACAGGATGCTGCCTTTTCAGGGCATCAGTTTGTCAAGTTTCTGACCTTCTAGAACTTGACAAACTATAAAAAAAATAAAAATTGAAGGCCAATTGAAAAGTTAATCACATCAAAAGAAAGCGCACGCACTCCTGCAGCCAGCCAGTGAGGTAAAAAGAAGTTTATTCCATTCTATTAAAAGTCAAACTGTCCTAACGCGTTTTGTATCAATGGATACGTAATCATAGGTGCCTGTAACTTCTATAGTTACAATAGCTGTACAATTCAGTAAATTATGTAATTGTATGTACCATATGAATAGTAACCATGCCTTTGCAAAGGCACTTAAAATGTGACCACGCTGGACCTCAAAGTCATTGTTTCCGACATCATTTCTATAGTTTGAGTAAATGAGCTAGAAAAAACCTCTTTCTAAATATGATCAATTAAAAATAAATTTGTTGCATTCTTTTTTTAGTGCTCACTCATTCAAAATAACCAGCTTTGACAGAAATCCTGTACCTCTACATGGAAGATTTATGAGTCTGTTATTTTGTTAGATTTGGTTTGTGCTGGAGTCAGTTAAGTCTCTAAAAGGTGTGTTAGACTGATCTGTCAATCAAAATATTATTGAGAGAGACAGGATACTGAGAGGGAGATATTGAAGAGTAACTTTTTACTAATTTGTATTAATTATATTAGAATGTTTCATATTTCCATGAGATGAAGCTTATATTACATTTTAGTTTTTGTAAAAGTTCCCCTTCAAGTGCAAAGTTATTTTTATCTTATATCTTACATTTTTTAAGTTTCTGTGAGCAAAACCTTTTGTTTATATATTTAGACCTACTATGAACTGGAGGACCTGAGCTCCCTTTCATTGTGCACTGCTGCAGAAGTTCCTCTGTCACGTTTAAAGGATAAGGCAGTTGTAGTTTTGTTTGGAAACTGCTCGATACTAGCCAAAGCTGCCACTGCTCAGCTTGGTGGAGCTAAAATACTTCTTGTTGCCAGTAAAGAAGGACTGGTAAGTTTTACATCTTGTTTTGTTTTACATTCCATTAAATTACAAGTCTGGCCTATATATAAGTAGGCACATTAGTTACGTGGTAGATTTGAGTGTCACCCAGAAATTAGCTCATTTACATTTTGTACACATTAGTACATCCCCACTTCAGATGTTGAAAGACTTTTTGCAGTTGCAAAAAGCATTGACTATAAAGGTCACTTCAACTTTTAGGCACTTTAGGCACCTAACACAGGGGGTGTTTTGTCTGCTGCTGTTGTCCTAGCAGACTAGCTGAGAACAAAACACCCTCTTCTTATTTTACTTCTACTAGTGAATGACAAGTGAACAAAGCCCATGCAGATCTTTTTTTTAGCAAAAATCGCCCTATATGCTAGGGGCTTTAGAGCTATGTCACACTAAGCATCATTGTATATATGTTGACCCACTCATTCTGCCATGACATCGAAGTGCACATAGAATTGGCCTATCAGCGGACAGACATTGCAGATTTTGACACTGAAACCCGAAATCTGCTGATGCTGTGGCAGAATGGACATGATCAGCATTTTCTTCCCCCTGCGTATAGAACATGCCTAGTGTGATATAGCCCTGAGACTTTTTAACTAAAGAAGTAGCTATAAATGTTGTACATCATGTTTTGTGATTCTGTACCAGCCCAAGGCAACCACAACCCTTTAGCAGTAAAGATCTGTGCCTTCAAAGATGCCCCAGTAGCTCACCATCTTCTTTTCTGCTGATTCACTGCACATGCTCTGTGCTGCTGTCACTTACTGAGCTTAGTGACAAACTCACAGTATACATAGAATATAAATGTCACAATATAAGGCTGATTAGTAATTAATACAGATAATTACTACATTGCAGCACATAAATCAGTGCAACTAGTATCAGAATTAAATAATCAGCCCTGTAGCATCAGTTTATGTTACAGACCAACCTCATTTTATGCTTGATAATTTGTGTCAACCCCTAAACTTAGCTTCTCAACAGCTGCTCAGAGCCCACTGAGCGTGTGAGTGTCACTTTCCAAGATGGTGACCCCCTGTGACAAGTTTGAAGTCCTGGATTATTGCTGTTATTGAGAAACTAAAACTTTAGGCTGGCACAATAAGTTCAGTATATAAAATTTGGCATTTTTAGCCACATTAATTTTTAGTGTTTAGTTCTCCTTTAATTGTCCAGATAAAATGTTATAATAATGAGCTTTTGCCGCTGCTCTATACTGGTTTAAATTTCATATGGAAAGATTACTCTCTTATTGACCTATTATTATAAACATTACGCAGAGATGCAAAACTTTGTAGGTTGAGGAATTAAGGTAGTTCCTGGAAAGCATGCATGGATATTGTGTGTATGTTTGTTAGTACTACAAGAGTTAGGCATGTAACTTTAAGCATTGTGTATCGTCTGTTAGAAAGCCACCTCATTAGATTTAAAGAGGCACTGTACATTACTCTCCCCACAGCCTTTTCTAGCGGACAACAGAAGTGATTATAAAAGCCTGACAATCCCAATTGCCTACATTAGGTATAGAGATGTCAAAGATATGAAACCGGTAAGTTTTCTTAATTTCTTTTCATTTTAAGTACCTGACTTTCAGACGTTAGACACTCTCTCTTTTCTGTATAAAATTACATTCTGAATGCTGGCTATACTGCTGGCTTTATAAAAATTAAATATATTTTCAATAAACAGCTATGTTAGTCAGGATGAGTATTTTTATTTTTTAACCAAGTACCCATTTTTGTTCTTTTGTTTTTTTTTACAGAGCCTAGGGAGCAGTGTAAGAGTTACTCTGTACTCCCCTGTATTACCAAAATTCGATTTCAGCATGTTGCTCATCTTTCTTATATCTGTATTCACTGTAGCACTCGGTGGTTACTGGAGTGGACTCTCAGAGCTGTAAGTTATGATTTTATGAAAGTTTAAATACTGTTGACTCAGCTAGTGCTAGTAATAACGGGGTTATTTCTCAGCCTACATCTGCTCCTGGAGCCACTACTTCAGCGCAGGTGCAGACACAGAGCAGATTTCACAGCTGAAATGGGCAAGTATGCATCTCTGCACCAAACTCCGCTCCTTATGTCTTCACCCATGCCTTCACAAGCCAAGAAACAGTCCCTTCTGGACAAGCCTTAAAGGAAAACTATACCCCCACAATTAATACTTAACAACAGACAGATCGTCATATTAAGTAGTCTATAGTCTATAGTCAGTTATTTACAGATAACAATACTTGTTTTAATTGCTTTCCATCTTTTATTTTTACCGTATTCCTAAAATGTAAGTTTAGTGTTCATTTCTCTAGTGCAGGCATCTCCATCCTCCATCATGAAATTAATAATAATGAGGCCCCTCAGCACAGTGCGATCAGGAATCCCATAGCAGTAATATTAAGGCACATTAGTGAAATGTCATTTGGTCTATACTGCTGCCTGTGTGCTGAAGTTGTTAGCAATAAACACGTACTGGAACATAGAGACACTCTGTTTTCGCATACTTCTTTAGGGCTGAAGGTGTCAATAGACGTACGGACGTGCCAATACAATAAACTAAAGAAGTATGGCGTCACTACGTTCCAGTACTTGTCTATTACTAACACCTTCAGCACACAGACAGCAGTATAGACCAAGTGGCAGATCATTTCACTAATGTGCCCAAATATTACTGCTACGGTTACTCGATTCCTGTAGTTTAATATTAATGGTTCAAAGAATGTCGAGCTGAATGGTCGGCCCCCACACATTTTCACCTCACCAAATCTGGCCCTCGTTGCAAAAAGTTTGGGCACCCCTGCTCTAGTGTTTCAGTCTGATGTACGTTTGCTTCTGTTTTGATGCGCACGTGTCCTTTTTGGTGCGCCTATTGGGCGATGCGACCGGCCAGGTTACCTGGGGCACCTGGTAGGTGTGGAGCGGCACTGCCAAAGATAAATGTATCAACTAAATGTATCAATTTAGAACAGAGTCGGCGACTCCCCCCCTTCCCAGAGCTGCTTTAGAAGGTGAAAAACAAGACTTTACACTTCAATATTAGAGAAAAGATCACTTATAGAAAGTAATTTGAAAAAGTCTTTATTTCTGGTGAACAATCTGAAACTATCTGGACTGAAACATGTTTGAAGGTGAACAAGTCCTTTAAGAAGTGTGGGATGAAAAGACAGAACTTTGCTGTAATTGACTGATGAGACCTAACAGGTGTGTGTGCCATTGGTTTGTTTGTGTGCACCATGAATCATATGATCCCAATGGGGTGACCCTTAGTACTTAAAATGGCAATGGTAATGTAGGATTACCCAATGGCACGTACTACTAAAAAGTATATTTTTATAAAACTGGTTTCTTTAGATGTAGTGAAGTAGTGATCTTTTTTATGCAATATTTTTTTAGAGACCTACATCATCCAGGGGCATAGGTCTCATATCTTGGATGACACAATCCCTATACAAATGATGTTTTGGCCCCATGCTTTGCCTCCACTTACCTTCAGTTTACCCCATATTTTCCAGACTTTATTTAAGTAGTTGCACAGTGTGGGATGCAAGGTCTAGTATCCATCTCCTTTTATTGATTCAACCGTGTCTCTTATATGCCAGATACTTCAATTAAATCTGCTTCCTCTGCTTGTTTTATGTAGATTATATAAACTACATGTGTATAACTCACAGATAACCCCCCCATAGAGTATCCTCTGTTGAGGAAATCAATTTAAAAATGGCTAATATGGCTACCATGACTTGGTAGCGGCAGCTCATGTATTAAAGCAAATATTCAGAGAAGAAATGATTTATGAAAACAGTCTGTGCCCCCCCCTCACATATTTTTTTACTTTTCTGAAAAAAATAAACCCTAGTTATGTGTAACATATATTTATGTGGATGATAGCATTGCATACTTGTAATTTTTGGAAACGTGTGAACATTATACATAGCGTTTTGAAGGGCTTTATTTAAAGTGCAAGTAAAAAAGAAAAACATGTTTTTCTTTATTCTAAGAGGGATCAGCAACCATAACCAGATCCCCAGAAGTAACAGTAACATGGTACACGTATAGAATGTTCTATGGGAATGTCCACCACTACAATTATACTGGAGAGAGGGGTCAAATACATAGAAAATAACCTAGCTTGTCCCAATGTGTGCACCCCAGAGGTATGTCTGCTGGGCTTAGTGGTTGATCTCTTCCCACCAGATCCTTGGCATGGGTTCTCTTATTCTATGCATAGAAAATAATTTTGATGAAATGGATTGGAAAGATATTGCCTAAAGTGGAACACTGGACCAACCTAAAAATTCTCCCTCCATTAGTCTAAACTACGAATCTCGGGGCTGCCCAGGGAAATTCAAGAAAGTGTGGTCCCCCTGGCTAGATATTCATCCTATAGTTGACATAGACAACCAATATGAAATTACACATAATATAAAGGGTGATGTATGAACATGTATGGACTGTTGCAGTCATAGCTGAATTTGTCTTATGAGCTTCTACATTAATGATCTACTAGCTATGTACATGTATATGTGCATCAGACTATTCTTTCCTTAACTTACTCTAAACTGTTTGTGTATTTAAAATGCAAAATAAAAACCGTTAAAAAAACCAATTATAGAATGTTAGTTCCACATTCACAAATGAATGCACTAAAATAGTGGAATGCTAAAATGTAAATAATATTGTAAGCTTATTTGAAATATAAAAGATTATCAAAAAGATAATCGGAATGTACTATAACCTAATCACAAATGGTATCCAACAGACACAGGTCAAATACTCACAACGTCTTACTGATACTGACTGGCAGTTAATGTGTTAGGGACCATGCATAGTACTGCTACATTTTTGTTGTTCAGC
The DNA here is from genome assembly GCF_017654675.1 of Xenopus laevis. NCBI lineage: Eukaryota > Metazoa > Chordata > Amphibia > Anura > Pipidae > Xenopus > Xenopus laevis. Next base: position 49,605,400 of record NC_054376.1, on the reverse strand, counting down.
TCATTTGGGCTTTCAGCAGGCATTGAAGAGATTATATGGCTCCTCTTCACGTCTTCATCTGCCAGTGTATCTGCAGTTTATGTTTTTAAACTGGTGTGATCTACAAACCATTGGATATATACAGTATAGTCCATATATGTATCAGTTGAGACTATCAAGCCTCCATAAACATACTGAAAATCGTGTCAAACTTTTGTTTTGTAGAGTTTTATTGGTATGTGTATAGCCTACTTCAATTGGCTTATCCTTGGTGGATGTTAGGGCTCTAGTTTCTCAGCTGTGAAATCTTATAGTTAATTTCTCTCTTCTTGTTGTTTTAGAGAAGACCTGAGGCCATTGCCTGCCGGCACTGAAAGCGAAGGAAGAAAAAAGAAGGACGACAATGTGACTTTTACTCCCCTTACGGTCATTTTGTTTGTTGTGATATGCTGTGTCATGTTGCTGCTGCTGTACTTCTTTTATAAATGGTTAGGTAAGAAGTTTCTGCAAACATTTTTTTATTGTGGAACATGATTTCTGTGCATTACCAGACATTTAGTGTAGAATTTTGTTGCTCTCCTACTAAGATACTCATTCATGTTTGTCCATTAACAAAACTACACTTTTATTGCTGAAAGAGGCATATGCTCCATTATGAAAAAAATGGCTGTGACTTTTTATGCCTTCCCCATATATATAATAGTTTAATTACCAGGAAACATAACTCTTTCTTTATTATTTTTTTTTATATACATATTGTGAGTTGATTGTTTTAAGATTTTTGCTGTCTGAAAAACTTTATTCTGCATAGAAAAACAAGGTGTGACTGTTGATGGGCCACTGTCTTTTTAACTGTAGATATAGTAATGATACACGGTTTCTGATACAAAGAGATTGTTAATATGGGAAATTGTGAGTTCAAGCGTAACAACAATTGGCCACTTCTCTTAGACCATGTTAAACAGGTACACATTTATCATTCAGTTTCAGGAAATCGTGCTACGTCTCTGATCACTGCATAACATTTACACAATAGCAGTTGGGATGTTTTGTTGGTAAATTTTTATTTTTTGCAATATTATCATTGTCACTATATGGCCCTGACCAAGTGTTATGATTCCACATTCTTGTTAATTTGTTTACATCAAATTTCTCTTTGCAGTGTATGTTATCATCGCTGTCTTTTGCTTGGCCTCCGCGACAAGCATGTTCAACTGCCTTTCTGCAATAATACATAACATCCCATATGGAAAATGCAGGTATGTTCATAGAACAATAGTAAGAAATAAAATCTTCATGTATGTTTATCATAATGTATGCCAGGTTTGCTATTTGCAGTATTTAGCATCTATATGAAAACATGATGAAAATTATAGGAAAGACTTTTATAGTCTTTGTGTTCTAGCTCAAATAAAATCAGCTGATCAAACAATGACCAGGCAAAAGTATTTATTAATCAGAATGCTCTGGACCTGGGGATAAGGATAAGGAACTTTCCATAATTTGGATCACCATATCTTAAGTCTGCTAAAAATCATTTTAAACATTAAATAAACCCTATAGGTTTTGCAAGTTGGATTTCTGCAGCTTAGGTACTGGTACTGGTTTAGAATTGCTGGTACTGGTTTAATATGACAGAGAAAAAGGAAATCATTCATACCTATTAAAATTATTTGCTTTGTATGAACTTAATATGGGAGATGGTCTTTAATTTTGATAATTTTGAATAAGCAACACCCCATACCTGTACAATAAAATCAGGTTTCAACACGAAAGGCTTTATTTTTAGGAGTACAGAGGAAGAAAATGTCAGTGTAGCCCTTGTTATAAGAGCCTAATGTACATGATAACTGCTTGTATAAAATAATACAAGCCAAATAAATTATGTAATTGAAAGCCTTTCTGTTTATTTATAGCCTCTATGGCAGTTGTTTAGATCTGTTATCAAGCAGAGTGAATCTGTTAAATCGATCTGCAGGTTTGTTTAGATTTACTTTGAATATCAAAATCAAAATGTCTCTTTTTGCATTTGAACAGAATTTCATGTTGCAATAAAAGCGCTGAAGTGAGGCTTTTCTTTCTGGCTGCTTTCTGCATAGCTGTGTCTGTGACTTGGGTGGTATTCAGGAATGAAGATAGGTACGTGATAACAGAAATGGAACAACACTTGAAACTTGTGACACTATTCACATGGTCCTATAAATAGCCAATGTAATGATGGACCAGCTGCTCTAGTCTTTTGTAGAATATTATCATGTGGCTTTAGCTATTGAGATCAAATTCATACTAAACTTGTTGAAATGTTTTTATATGTGGAGAAATTATATACTACATTATTACTTTAGAATAAAATAAGCAGTAAGGAAGCTAAATGTGAAAGGCTTGCCTTTAATAGCAGATTAAATGTTTACATGGTATAGCTCTTAGGAAGTTAATACTGAATGTAATGTAATAAAAGTTGTTTTTTTTAACTAGATGGATATGGATATTGCAGGATATATTGGGAGTTGCTTTTTGCCTTAACTTCATTAAGACTTTAAGAATGCCAAATTTTAAGGTAAGATTTATTTGTGATAGCCTCGCTTTCTTAAACAATTTTATTATTGGCTATTGACTTTCACAAAACATGTATGCACATAAACACATAACAATATTACTCTTAAAAATTATTTAACTGAATGCCTGAAGGGCAGTCCTGTTTGAAATTAAGTAATTAAAGGAAAAGCAAACACAAAAGCTAAAAAACCCTACCCCCCACCCTACAAAGATTCCCCTCCCTCCTCCCCCCAGCCTAAGTGTTATCCTGCGCAAATGCCCCATAGTCTTTACTTACCCCTCCTTGCAGATTCTGTCCAGCGTAGTTCATGGGTGCCATCTTCTTCTCTTCGGCAACCTTCGAAATGAGACCGGCGGATAGGTGCATGCGCAGTTGGAGCAATTTTCGGTTCCGCGACAACTGCACATGCGCCGAAACTCACGAAAATGCTGAAGCAGCGGTCTCATTCCAAGGATTATCAAAGCGGCTGAAGATGGCGCCCGTGAACTCCAATGCCTGAATTTGCACTGAGGGGTAAGTAAAAAGTTAGAGAAATTTGCCCAGGGTAACACTGGCTGGAGGGCGGGGGGTCTGTGTAGGGTAGGGGGGTAGGGTTTTTTAACTTTTGGGATTGCTTCTCCTTTAAATGAATGGGGTTAAAATTAATGAATATGATACTGAAGTCTTGCAGCAGGGTAGGCACCCACGGAATACCAGAAAAGTTGCTGGGACTTGTTTGGAATATTCTTCATGTCTCGACCATACAGGCAGCCTGTGGGCACCTTTTAGAAGTAGATGTTCAATTTTAAGCAGTCATTTGGTTATGCGACTATTAAATCAGAGCAGGTTTAACTTGATGGGGGAAAGAACACAGGAAAGCAGGTTCGGCTTGGCATAGAGGCAGGCAGGCGGGTACGGGTTTGGCACGGGTCTACAAAAACAGACCCACACGTCACACCATTGGAAACTGGGAGAGGAGAGTAGCAACAGTGAGCAATTGAGCATGTAGGGAAAGTTAGTTTGAATAATGGTATGTAAACCATAATATCGAGTGGCAAAAGTAGCTGTGGACAATTTTGAGTTGACTAGTAATACATATATACAAAGGACACTTGGGCCCAGGGCCACAAGACACGGATCTGCTGTTATGCTGCCTGCACTCAGAATCATTACCTCCGCTCGGGTGCAGGCAGATGCGGTGGATTTTGGCACTGAAACACAAGATCTTGCATTTGGTGCAGAACTGCGCCATGCCTCAGCCTGCAGAGAATTCGTATTGTGTGACCTTAGCCTAGGAGTTTATAGTGTCACAGATCTATAAAAACACACATCATTCTTTGTGCCATTATTTTTAGATAATTATAACACAATAGAAAGGCTGTGGTAGGTGATAAGTTTGTGGCCAGCAAACCTGTGATAGTAATTTCTTAAAATTGAAAGAAACCCTGTTGCTTACTTTCAGTAAGTAAAATAAAGAATTCTGTAGTTTTGTAAAATAATTTTTTCAGTGGTTGTAATTGTTTTAAGATACCAACAGAGCCATTGTTTTATGCTTGTTTTATATATGATGCTGAAATGTATGCCTAGTACGTTCTGAGGATCATATCCACAAAACATTTATTTTACCTTGTCCTTTGTTTTCTTATAGGCATGTGTTATATTGCTTGGCCTCCTGCTATTGTATGATGTGTTTTTTGTTTTCATAACGCCATTCTTCACAAAGGTAGGTATACACATACTGTATAATCTGTAAGTGAACAAACTGTTGTTATATTTTTGAAATATAGAATTGTCTTGTAGTTCGGTCAAATTAGACTAGTAGAAAAATAAACCTAAAATAATTCGTATTTGAAGTCGGCTAAAAATCCAAGATTTGATTCAATCCTTCAGCTGCAGGTGGAATGCATTTGAGTTGTAGATCAACAACATGTTAAGGGTTGCAGGTTGGGCATTTCTGATCTGCAACCTGTTGGTTTATATAGCTAGCACATCAAACGCATGATCCCACGACATGATGGGAACATCACCTGTAGGCAGTTTTAAGAAGTTGAAAGCTGTTGTGGAATTTTGGGATTTGTAGTTCCTTTTAGCTTATGGGCTTTATATTTGTAGTTTTGTCTGTAATTGCTTATGACTCCTTTCTTTGCATTGTTTATACTCAGAATGGAGAAAGCATTATGGTTGAAGTTGCTTCAGGCCCCTCTGGAGATGCTAAAAAGGTAAACTTGTGCAATTTATGTTTACTAATAAATTCACCATAGTATAAAGGGCAAGCACCAACAACTGTCATTACCTGGGTATTTTTTTTTACTTTAAGCTCAACACAATCATCAAAAATAGCACAGCACTAACAGAATTTCTCAACATGAGAATGGTCTAACACCACAATCACAAATCCTGTGAGAGCTGTGCTTTCCAGGATTCGGTTCGGGATTCGGATTCGGCTGAATCCTTCTGCCCGGCTGAACCGAATATGAACCTTAATAGGCATATGCAAATTACGGATGGGGAGGGAAATCGTGTGACTTTTTGTCACAAAACAAGGAAGTTAAAAATATTTTCCCCTTCCCACCCCTAATTTGCATATGCAAATTAGGATTCAGTTCGGTATTCGGTCAAATCTTTCGCAAAGGATTCGGAGGTTTGGCCGAATCCAAAATAGTGAATTCGGTGCATCCCTAATATTTAAGAGTCGTGCTTTCTATATATTTATATATAGATAGAGTGTTATATATCTATCTGCTATGTCTTTTATTGTCATGATTATCATGATTAAAAATGAGTTCGCCCGCTTAGGTTTATAATAAAATGTTTTTTTTACTTGTATTTAGAATGGCGACACCTATTTGGAAGTTCCTGATGAACCATATTCCACAAATGAAAAAGTAAGTGTTATAATTTTGTTTTATTGTGAAGTATTTTGGGCATTTTGTCCATTCTGTGATTTGTAGCTTTTTGGTTGGATAACTCCCCACTATTCTCTTGTATGGTATATTCATGTTAGGATTAAATGTTTTGCACTGATGATGTCTCCATGTCTGCATAGATTTTCAGTGCATTTACATTCAAAGACATCCTTTAGGGAGAGAACACTTGTATGTTATGTTGTTGGCACTTAAGCCTACACCAGTTAACTGTGCAATCACACAAAAATGTCTCATGTTTTTCACACAAGTACATTTTACCAGCTGGGGTTCTAATTTGCTCCAATACAAAGATATTTTAAGACTCTGTTTTGTCACCAACATCAAAGTCAATTTTGTACAGGTGACAAAAACATCCAGTGCATCATTGCCCTTATGTCCTCAAAATTCTCAATTACTTATTTGTGCATGTGTTAATGGTGTATTTGCTCTTTTTATTTACATTTTTGTCCTGTGCAAATGATTGTCTAGATCTGTACACTGAATGCGCTATCCTTCCTGCAAAGACAGACTGTTGCATTCGTTTTGTGTGTTTATTAATTCTAATTGTTTTTCAGTTACCTGTGGTCATTAGGGTCCCTAGGCTGGAGTTCTCTGCAAATACATTATGTCAAATGTCTTTTTCATTGCTAGGATTTGGGGATATTATTGTGCCTGGTAGGTATCTTAATAATTATTTTTATTTTGTTTTTTATCTTTATTTCCTTTTTTCACTGCTGTTACATAATGTCTAACTGTGGTGACCTATATATTCTGTTTGATGAGCTTATTTTATTGTTCACACTGTGCTTATTAAATTGTATTCCACTTGCATTGAGCACTTATATGTGCCTGATTGAGTACAAGGCAATCCAGAAGAATGGGCTGTGTTTCTTCCTGCATTCCCCTGTGGGTTGAAATGCCCATGTAAGAGCTCTTAGGTAGATATGGCACAAGACATTTTTTGGCCTGATGTATATCAGCAAGCTGAATGCACTTAGCAGTGGTGTCCGTGTAAATTACCGGTGGTAAAACATGTGAATCAGCAGTTACATAATCCATATGTTTACCACCATAGATTCACATTGACACGAATGCAAATGTATTTTCACCTATAAGTAGTACAGATTTCTCGCTGGCAACTAATCTCCTTCTTTGCTGTTACATGAAGGGGGTTATTTATCAAAATACAAATTTATCTCATTATTTTCTGAAATATATTCCGAACAAATCCGCACAGGTTATTTCCCCTTATTTTTCAATACATTTTCCTGAAAAATTCCAGTTCGGGAAAAACCTCGAAAAAACCTGAAAATCATATGAAAATTCTAAACATAAGAATTTTTCTGATTTTTACCCAAAACCACGAAATCTTTGAATCAGGATACCTTTGGGACCTCTCCCATTGACTTATATACAAACTCGGCAGGTCTGAGATGCCGGATTTTCAGATTCAGACTTTTTCCATCCATGGGGTATAATTCTCTCCACACTCTACCTCTTAATTCTCCTAGTCTTTTATATCTACTTACTATATTCTTCCATTATTAAGCATTTCCCCCCATAACGAAATAGAGAATGACCATGAAATAGGCTAAATGGTTAGAAGCAGGAGGGCCCACTGACACCTGGGACCACCAGGAGTTTTCTTGGTATCTCGATGGGCCAGTCCAACACTGATTTTATGTAGGTTGTGCTCTCATTATCAAAAAAGACATTGCCGTAAAATACCTTATGTTAGGCCTGGAATAATATAGTGAATAAAGTACCCTCTATTGTAAAATATAAGGATATTATAAGTCACAGAGGAGTTCCATGGAACTCTGAGGTTACTTCTAATATCCTCATATTTTCCAACAATCCAATTATTTATTATAATACACAAGTTTTAGTCAGTTATGTGACAAAAATTACATCACTACTCACAGTTTATAAATGATGACATCACTAGTCACTGTTTATAAGGATATATTTTACAAGATATTCATGGCTTTTGTGTATTATAATGAAATATTACAAACCAATAAACTCTGTGTCCTCTGTATGCTTTTTCCAGGTCTGTTGGTAGCATATTGCCGAAGGTTTGATGTACGATCAACTTCTTCCATGGTCTATTACATTTGTTGCACTATTGGTATGTTATGCACTGCTTACATATTTCTATTCTGTGGAGACTGATTACCAGATAGCCACTACTGTTGGTGATTTAGCAATAGCAGCTCTCTGTTTCTCCAGAGGGGTTTACTTTTAGGGAGCGTGATTACTCTTAATCTGTGATATCCCTTCACACATCATAATAAACACACAATAGATAAGTGACACAGCAGCCCTAATCAGAGCACAGATACATTATTTGTGTGAGGTAATGAAGTGGTACTAACCAGCTTCAGCTTCTCCTATTTCTGTAAAGAAATAAAGATTTTGGCCACACTTTCTTTTAATTCCTATGCAACGTAGAATCTATGACCAGTGGGCCAGTATAGGATATTCTGTGTTTCCAGGTTTTTTTAATCTATTCTGACAGCATATTTTGACACTGCATGGCACAGCAAGATCAGCAGGTCTAAGCATGCAAAGGGTTTAAAGACATGTAAACCCGTCCACAAAAATTTAATCCGTGAACAGCCTCTTTGGAATCTTTAACTGCCATTCTGGTTTTTAAAAGGTTCACCGTAAGGCTGCAGCATCCCATTAATCACTTAGAAATCCTTCTCCTCCTATAACCGCCTCAGCCTACTCCCTCAGGAATTTGCTTTGGCTGTTGACTTATGAGCATGCTCAGTTCTTCTCAGCTCAGAATACTTAACACACCCTCCAGTCTAACAGCCAATAAAAGATGGCATTGCTGGTTCCAAAAGAAAGTCTAGCTGTCTGATCCTATTTTTTTTTCTTTTAACCTCCTCTCCTGAGCTCAGCTTAACCATTACAGCGCTCAACCCCAGCAGAACTTTTTATCAAAGTATGTTGTGCCTGTGTAAAGATGCATTCTGCATTGTATGAATGTTACAGAATACATGCCCTGTTTGCCGATGTCAATGTTACTGATGATGTGTCAGAGGGAAAATGGCCGCCGGATGAAAGCTGCTATTTGTTTTAGGAAAATTTGATGGCGCTGGCAAATGGAGGGGGTATATGCAAATGATGTGACTTGGGTGCGGAAGAAATGCCCAACTTATATACATTGGTAGGAAAATGTAAGCTTTACGTGTCTTAAAACACCAGACTGCTGTTATCCTTTATGTATTATAATAGCATAGCTTATGTTGGTGTTGCCCAGTGTTTCTCAGCACCTGCTTGTTATATGGCCCACATTGTTCTTTGGACATGTGCTGATCATACTCCCGTTTTGTTTTATCTCATGATGTATGATCCACCTTTACTTCTATATGAACTGTGGGTTGTTAAGCAGTTAGGTTACATTAAAGCCTGCAAAAATGTAATTTTTTTTCTTGCTTATTTACGTTTTCTTACATGAAATCTATTTGTGCAGCTTATGCTGTAGGGATGGTTGTGACATTCATTGTTCTGACATTGATGAGGATGGGACAGCCAGCTCTTTTGTATTTGGTACCTTGCACACTTCTCACCAGCTCTGTCATTGCCTGGAGGAGAAAAGAAATGAAGAAGTTTTGGAATGGAGGCGGCTATGAGGTATTACATTGTTCCACAGTTCTCCAGACAATTTCACGCAATTTATTATTATTTGTATGTTCCTTCTGACAGTCTTTAGGGTCTGTGACACATATGCTATTTCCTGCCTGCTGCCGCCCTCATACCTAGAACATGTGCAGACAAAGTGCCCCTGTCTGCTTCTCCCTCATGGCTCCGTTATACTGCTTAATGACAAGTGCCCAGTAAATGCATTTTGAGCAGTTACAGGCAGACCTCCATACCAAAACTCTCCCTTGAGTTATGACTGATCCACACATAACTACTCATACACCTAAATCTTTGCCTTTTGCATTGATTTATTTATATTATTGTGCATATATCTGAGACTAGTATTATGTATAATTTGGGTGGCTGGTTTTATGTATCCAAGAAATGGGGCAAGACCAATAGCAGAAGTCATAAGAAACTAGTTCTTGGTCTTTCCAAAAAAAAAAATTACCCTTTTCTCTGGTTTCTTGAATCTTTAAGCTCACTTAAAGGAATTGTTCAGTATAAAAATAAAAACTGGGTAAATAGATAGCCTGTGCAAAATAAAAAATGTTTCTAATTTAGTTAGCCAAAAATGTAATCTATAAAGACTGGAGTGACTGGATGTCTAACATAATCGCCAGAACACTACTTCCTGCTTTGTAGCTCTCTTGGTTTCCACTGATTGGTTGCCAGGAAGTAACCAATCAGAGACTTCAGGGGGTCACATGGGTCATCTGTTCCATTTGAATCTGAGCTGAATGCCAAGGATCAATTGCAAACTCGCTGAACAGATATGTCCCATGTGCCCCCCTTAAAGTTGCTGATTAACTCAGAGTTAGAGAGCTGAAAAGCAGGAAGTAGATTTCTGGCTATTATGTTAGGCATCCAGTCACTCCAGCCTTTATACATTACATTTCTAGCTAACTAACTATATTAGAAACTTTTTTCATTTTGCACAGCCTCTCTATTTACCCAGTTTTTATTCTTACACTGAACTGTTCCTTTAAGTATTTGCCCACAAATCAATCACCTTGGGCCTCCTGGGACTTTATAAGTATCAACCAACTATGTTGCAGAAACAGCACCACTTGCTCCTGTTTGATGGATAATGTTTGTGTTTGGATTCAGAGCTGTATTAGTCAGTAACCATGCCTTATTTGTATTTTAGATAATGGATCATGTGGACAATGTTGTCCATGAAGAGGGACTAACAAGCAGTGAACAAGAAGAACAATGATGCCAATGTTATTTTTGTACGAATTTTAAGATATAGATTGTTTTCTTGTGGGATTTCTACCTTGAGTCTGGTGTTTCATTGTTTTCTTAAACAAACTTTGGCAAACTGCACCCTTCCAGTTTTACTCTGGATTGCAGATCCCATTCTTCATTTACTTTCAGGAAGGACACAGGTTTGACCTTATTAGCTTATTGGTTGTTCAAATATTATTTTAAAAGTTTTAGGATACAACTTGAGATCACATGTGATAGAATGGGAAGCAGGTTTCTATACAGCTGTGCCTTATTTGAAATAGAACTGAGCTATATGATCTATGCATTACTGATACTGCAGGGTAGTGTATGGGATTGTACAGACTTGTACATTATATGATCTTTTGTTTATAGTTCTTCTTTTTCAGGTTGGAACACAAAAACTGCAGACCATTTGTACTGTGCCCTGAAAATGATAGAGGGTCTTAATAATTATAATAATATTAGTAATATTAGTTGTAAGATATGTACTAATGCTACATAGATGTTTTAAGACAGTTTCATCAGCACTAAATGGTTTGCACAATATTCTACTCGCCTTGTGGTGAATTAGCACATGCATCTTATCCAACACACAGCTGTCTCTTGTGACAAACAGCCAATGTTTACACTCTTGTTGCCATAGAATGACATCTAACAATACAGACACCTTCCAATGGGCATTTCATTTTTGGCACACAGTGATCCTTTACAAAATATTACAACTGAAGAACAGTATAAGATATCATAGAAAAATAAAGAAACATCTAGATTAGTTGTAAAATGAGAACTTGTGTAATGTAATAATGCTCATTTTCATAAAGAGAACCTGATCTTCTTCTGGCTTCATCAACTGTTATTCTTTATGCTTATGGATATAGATTATCAAACCAGAAGTACATGCTAAATTTATAGTGAAAGATATCTGGTTTCTTGGTGAATCACAAGAAAGCCAAAAGCATTGCTATTGTCTGTGACCTTTAAAGTCCCTGGGGTTAAAAACAGCTCTTCGGAGTAGAAGTTTGACAGGTAATTCAATGGCCAAGTCCTTGGCACCAGGGAGAGATGTAGCGTCTTATGTCTAAAGATAAAACCACAAAATCACATCTTCTGTTTTTCCACTGTTATAGATGGACAGTAAGAAACAAGATACCCACAGCCTCAAGGGTTAAGAGCATTTTGTAATTGCAGAATAGAATTGATAATCCTGTCCTTACCTTTTTAATCAGTCTTTCTTTTTCCGAAGTACAATTAGCTTGCTTTTATAGGTTAAAAAGAAATTCACACCCTCCGCTTAGCAAGTTTTCTAGAGATTGAGGGATTTTATATTAGATACTATTTTCCCTCTTCTATGCACATTGGAAAGAAGTGTTGTAACAGAATAAAGGATATATCGGTTGGTTTCAGATGTCACTTCACATGTCTTGGGCACTTAACAGGCAAGCAAAAAGTTACATTATTAAAGGGCAACCCCAAAATAAAAATTTGCATAATAAAAGAAAACATTATTCCACGCAATTTTGCAATATACATTCATTACAAATTTTCTATGGTTTTTAAGTTGTCCATATAAGTTTTGCTACTGAAAGCATTTCAGTATTTCTTCCCCGATGGCTCAGACTGTTGATACAATGTAAGAAAAGGCAGCTGATTAAAAAACCTGTCTTTGCTGGGGAACCAACACTGTGGCAACATTGTTTAAAAAGTTAAGGAGTTAAGCAATGCTGCTTTCAATATCAATTGTTTTTACAAATAACTTTAAAAGCACTGAAAAGTAATAATGTTAATGAAAAAGATTAATTTTACATTTTTTTATTTTAAAGGTTTTCATTTCCTTTAGGAGTGGAACACACACTGAATCAGACTGCAAACAATGGAATATTAGACAAAAATTTAAATTGGTTTTGTGCTTTATACACTTTACACCTGTATTCATCTAGACTAGAGGATAAAGCTTGTGGAACATGGCAACTGTTTATGCTGCCTCTTGTTGACTTTAATAGAAATCAACTGGTATGGATAGGGGATCCATGATCCAGAAATTTTAGAATTATAGAAAGGTCATCGCTCCATTTTAATTGAATAATTGACTTTATAAAAAAAAATGTCCTTTTTCTCCGTAAAAATAAAACCATACCTTGCACATCATCCCAACTAACATGTAATTAATCATTTGGTGGCAAAACAATCCTACTGGGTTTAATGTTTAAATTCTTTTTTTTAGCAGATTTAGGTATGGAGATCCAATTACAAAAATACCTGTCCCATATCTGTATTACTGGATAATCACCATTCTACCAATGTCAGATGGTTTCCATTAAACATGGATGTGCCAGGAGGTTCCCCTTACTTATGTACAGCAGTGGATGGAAACAAAAACTGTGTCAACTATTTCTTGTGGCTAAACCATGCCAGTAAATATGAATGGGCAGGATAGTCCAGAAAATTCTAAAAATAAATTTTAACTCGTCGTTCATACAAGTGAAGTTGCCAAATTATCTCCTTTATATTAGTCTGTTGGGCACATACTTGAGTAAGCATTCTCCTGCAGAGCCTCACCATCCAGAATCAGGATCCCAGCATTTCATTTGTGACACATCCTTGCCATAGACAGGATCTGGTTTGTACCCCCCCATTTCATCTGATCACCTGTGTAAATCAGTCCTCTCTGTAATGCGTGCTTTTTAAATAACACAGGGAAATGTTTATATCTTTGCTACAGATACTGTATTTCTAAGATCTTTTTATAATCTAATAACGTTGTGATTCACTGTTTGCAAGAATAGAAATGGACATCTAATTTTAGAGTACTAACCAGCCAAAATTACAATATTCCTCCATTTGTAATCATTTTTGACTAAAATATAGATTTAATAAAGATATACATTAAATTTTGCACATTTTGTGGAAATTTTTCTTTTACCGTTTCTTCTTCTCCTGGACTCTACAGAGAAAATGAGTAAATAAAGGTAGTTTACAGATACACACTGTCCCCTTCGCTACATTCTACCAAATTGAGAATGTCCAGTACTATGAGCGAGAGATTAAAGGACGCCAGAAAAGGAATTTACGTCAAGTAGGTAAGTAAAATTCTCTATTTCTTCTACGTCCCTCCATGTCAGTACACATGGGATCTACCAAGCCATGCACCGAAAACAAGGGGTGGGAATAACCAACATAATGCAAAAACCAAACTGATGCTAAGGAGGCCCTGAGAAAAGGCCAGCATCACATCCATCCAACAGGGGAGCTGATAAATATATCTCCTGAAAAGGATAGATAAAAGGCACAATAACAACATGTCCTAGGACATGGTAAACGATTAACAAGAGCTACAAAATCAACCACAAAATTACAGAGACCGGTACTTGAGGATCAAGCATTGCAGATTAAGACTAAACATATTCTGTTTAAAAAGGTTCCCTCAGTGACTAGAGGGATACCTGCAATATGGTTATCTGACAAAACCCCACCTGGGGAAGAACAAAAATCCTGCAACTGTTAAAACAAAAAAGGTGCCTAGGACAAAACCAGAATGATGGCAATAGCCATCTCAGAACTAAAACACCCTAGAAACCACCAAGAAATCAATCAGATCAGAAACTAAACACAACTTGAATGCATCTATCACCAGTGCTGGAGAAATACACGATCCTCAGCAATAGCAAGTGGCCCTAAAAAGACTTGGCCCACATTAGCCTGGTCCTGCATCTTAATGGAAGCAGCTCAAACCAGTGCTGACCAGAGTCACCTCTACACCAGAGATCAGTCCAAGATCCACTAACTGCATGCTAATAATACCTAATGAAGACTTAAAGGGATACTGTCATGGGAAAAAAAAAATTTTTCAAAATGAATCAGTTAATAGTGCTGCTCCAGCAGAATTCTGCATTGAAATCCATTTCTCAAAAGAGCAAACAGATTTTTCTATATTCAATTTTGAAATCTGACATGGGGCTAGACATTTTGTCCATTTCCCAGCTGCCCCATGTCATGTGACTTGTGCCTGCACTTCAGGAGAGAAATGCTTTCTGGCAGGCTGTTGTTTTTCCTTCTCAATGTAACTGAATGTGTCCCAGTGGGACATGGGTTTTTACTATTGAGTGTTGTTCTTAGATCTACCAGGCAGCTGTTATCTTGTGTTAGTGAGCTGTTATCTGTTTACCTTCCCATTGTTCTTTTGTTTGGCTGCTGGGGGGGGAAAGGGAGGGGGTGATATCACTCCAACTTGCAGTACAGCAGTAAAGAGTGATTGAAGTTTATCAGAGCACAAGTCACATGACCAGGGGCAGCTGGGAAATTGACAAAATGTCTAGCCCCATGTCAGATTTCAAAATTGAATATAAAAAAATCTGTTTGCTCTTTTGAGAAATGGATTTCAGTGCAGAATTCTGCTGGAGCAGCACTATTAACTGATTCATTTTGGAAATTTTTTTTTTTCCCATGACAGTATCCCTTTAACTAAATGAACACCAACTCTGGGTTATCATAAATCAGCATATCATTGTAACCATTGTAGAGCCAAGCTGGTACAGCCCAGTAGCTCCACCAACCACCAAATCTAAACTGGGTATACAACAGCACAAGGATAAGCTGCTGAACCAACCAATGTGACTTAAAGCCATCTACCAGTAAGCTATGCTGTTGCCCCAGCCAACTGCTACATAAGCAAGCAATGGGACCCAAGCCAATTACAGTTCTAGAAAACACCCACAAAAGCCGAGGCCACTACAGCTCAAGCTGCACAATGCTACAGTTTATGCAAAAACTGAACCAAACCCGTGACCATACATAGAAGCTACTGAACCAGCCAACAGCTGGGATCACAATCCAAAATCAGGCATGCCAGAAGCTTATAGCCTACAAAAACTGGTACCAACCAGCAATGATGCACAATCCACTGGCAGAGAGCCAGCCACCATACATGCAACCAGTGGTGGACCAGCCAGCTATTATGTATTCCAATATAGATGTGCAAGGCCATTGTCACACTAGCAGGCCAAGATGCCCGTCAGCTGAAGTGTTTGCAAAAAACCAGAGTGGAATTCGAATACACAAGCAATAGTAAATAAGCCAGCTATTGTGAATGCCACCCTTAGGGACAAGGTAACCAACTGCACTGGCACCTGACACAAAAGTCAATTTCCATACATGCAACAACGGAGCACGTCAGTTGTTGAACTTGCAAAACCCTGGTCCACAAGCCAGCCTTATTGATAATAAGCAGTGGCATACAAGACCAAAAACAATGCATGTAAGGCAGAAGAAAAGGTTAGCTGTAAGCCAACATATGACCAACATCAGCTGCTGAATACCAATCAGCAACAAAATTAGCTATGGGCTGTGAAACTCAGAGCAAACACCAGCTGATGGTACAACCCATGCTAGATCCAACCAAATAGTCAATCATGCCTACTGCTGGTGTAACCAGAACCATACCTGCAAGGATTGCAGACAAGACAAAACCAATGGCTGTTGTCCTGCCAAGGATTGCCGCAAGGCAAACAGACATGCCCACCAAGGGCCACAGCAAGAATAGTAACCATCAGCCACCACAGCCTGGCTGTGACCTATGCACCATAGGTCACAGCCAAGACTGGCGGCCACAAGCCCACAAGGACTATAATAAAATCTAGCAGCCCCCTTAGCCAGGGGCCACAGAAAAGGCCAACAGCCCAAGAACCCTGGTAAAAGGCAAGCAAGCACCTAAGTTAAGGGCCATGAAAACAGGTCCGTAGCCATAATAACCCAGGTAAAAGGACAACCAAACAAATGCGCCAAGGGTAAAAGACCACATGAGCCAAAGGCTCATGCAACAGGACAGCAGAACAAGGGCCCTTGTAAAAGGCCAGCAGACCCAGGAGCCGAGGACCATGGTAAAAAGCCATGGACCAAAACAAGGGCTCTAACCCAAGCCAAGGACCATAATTAAAGCTAGAGGCCACACAAACCCAGCTCCCTGGCGAGATGCCCGAGGCCACACAAAGGGCCATAGACTACAAGCTGGCTTCAAGCATGTTAAGGTGCCAATAGACATAACAGTAAGTGCCCTTTAATCTACCAACAATTAAAGAAGGGAAACCTACCGTCACAAAAACTCAGTAGATGTAGTATAACTACAACTGAGCTCCCAACAAAAGCCACCAGATGGGAATAGAATATCTAAGAGAAGGCCTATATCACACAAAAATACACCATATAACTCGGAACACTGCCTGTTAAGTGTGGAAACATCATAGGAAAAAATGGGGTACAATGCTGCTACAGCAGAACAAACCCCTAGCCGGTCCTGGAAATACCAGGTGTAATAAGAGCACACTTGCCTACTGTGTCTGCGAAGAGAACTCGGGCTCACAAACCTAAGACCTCAGATGACAACTATACAAGAAGTCAGAGGAATACAGGCACCTAACCAGATAATATGCGCTAGACAGTAGGAATAATCCAGACAGATCCTTGGTGGCAGACTGCTTCTAAGGAGCAGACTCAGGGGCGTAACTAAAGAGGAAGCAGACCCTGCGGCTGCAGGTGGGCCCAAAAGGTATAGGGACCCATGAGGCCCAAATAAAGAGCAAATTCAATACGTATTGGTAAAAAAGCACAACCTCTGGATATGTTAGGGGCCCTAAAATGAATTTGCTGTGGGGCCCAATGACATCAGGTTACAGCACTGAGCAGACTCAATGTAAGGAAGGAAGGGGCTACAATACTGCTTCAGCAGTGCAAGCCTCCAGCCAACCCTGCAAGCACCCAGTGTAATAAAAGGCAAATATAATCTCTGTGTCTGCACAGAGGACAATAGAAACAACAGAAGCAAACTGAGGAGTATCTGCACATTACCTGATAGCAATGAAAAGTCCGCAGGTTGGAAACTTCAGCTAGAACCCGGATAGCTTTCAGCTGAGGGACATAATTAGCTTATTAACATGCAGACTTAGTACATTGTGTAACTGCATTTTGCACAGAGGACTCCAGCTCACAACATACGACTTCATATAATATAAGAAGGAACACAGGCAGCTTACCAGATAGCT
This sequence comes from Xenopus laevis, assembly GCF_017654675.1. Lineage (NCBI taxonomy): Eukaryota > Metazoa > Chordata > Amphibia > Anura > Pipidae > Xenopus > Xenopus laevis. The sequence continues at coordinate 49,588,058 of NC_054376.1, read as the reverse complement.
CAGACTTGACAGCAGGAATATCCAGTCCAGTGGAACACTGCTTGTTAAGAGCACTCATAAGAAAGGAAGGAGGTGCCATACTGCTTGAGCACATGAGCCAATATAACCACTGTGTCAGCCAAGAGGATGCAGGTTCACCCATACAAAACTTAAAATATTAAACAGCAATAGCAAATGGGCCAAAGGAACACCTGCACCTTACCAGATAGTGACTAGTTAGCTTGATGGAAACTCCAGCCAAAGCCCTGATAGCTTTCAGCTGAGGGACATATTAAGCATATTAACATGCCGACTTCCCAGTGAAATTAAAGTTTCAAATATACAATGGATACTGAGAAATCAAAATCTCTGGATCCAGATACCACACTGCTTAGGCAGAGGGATTCACCAGCCAGTACTTAAAGTGTAGCAAGAGCCAATACTGTATTTTGCACAGAGGATGCCAGCTCACAACATAAGACTTCAGATAATACAAGAAGTCAGGGGAACACAGGCACCTTACCAGATAGCTCAGGCTTGTCAGCAGGAACATCCAGGTGGAACACTGCTTGTTAAGAGCAGACTCATAAGAAGGAAGGAGGTGCCATACTGCTTGAGCAGTGCAACCTCTAGCCCTTCCTGGAGGTGCCAATATAACTTCTGTGTCTGCATAGAGGATGCAGGGTCACCCATACAAGGCTTAAAATATTAAAGAGCAATAGCAAAACGGGGCGAAGGGTCACCTGCACCTTATCAGAGTGGCTAATTAGCTGGATGGAAACTCCAGCCAAAGCCCCAATAGCTCTCAGCTGAGGGACATAATTAGCTAATTAGCATGCAGACTTCCCAGTGCACTACACACAGTAGATAATGAAGAATCATACTCACCAGCTTCAGGCAGTTATAACTAGCCCATATGCATACCCACGGCCCTTTTGCAGAAGTTCTGTAAAGTCTCACATAACTCAAAAGAAAAGGGGAGTCCAAAAAGCTCACAGGTAACAATGTGGGAAGCCCACACCTGTGTCTGTTCCCAAAAAAGCACTAGATTGAATCTTGTATCTCGTTGGCATATAGCAGGGGGGCTGTTTTAGCACAGGGCTAGGACCATGGGTATGCCCACACCTGCATTTCTTCCCAATAAGCGATAATTTACAGATTATGCGTCTTGAGGCATCAGGTAAAATCTTCTCCATTACCTGGGAATCATCCCTCTGTGTCCACACAGAGGTAAAAAATAAGCAAAAATAAATAAATAAATAAATAAAAATACAGAAGAAAAAACAAAAGGCTCACAGGTAATAATGTGGGAAGCCCACAACTGTGTCTCTTCCCAAAAAGCACTAGATTTAATCTTGTGCCTCGCTGGGCATATAGCAGGGGGGCTATTTTAGCACAGGGCTAGGACCATGGATATGCCCACACCTGCATTTCTTCCCAATAAGCGATAATTTACAGATTATGCGTCTTGAGGCATCAGGTAAAATCTTCTCCATTACCTGGGAATCATCCCTCTGTGTCTACACAGAGGTAAAAAATAAATAAATAAATAAACAAAAAGAAAATGCAAAAGAAAAACAAAAACTGTGTTTGATTTCTCTCAAAATTCAACAAAAAATAAAAAGTGAGGAGGGAGATCCTACCTCCCTGTCCAGTAGGACAAAAAATAACTGTGGTGAGGAGGAGGTCATGTGGTCTTATAGGTCATGATTAATTTTGATTGGCTATGTTATAGGTCCTACCTCCAGGTCTGGGAGGGGCAATGCCCCATGTGTACTGACATGGAGGGACGTAGAAGAAAATAAAGATTATACAGTTAGTTCCTTTATAATGTATCATTTAGTTCTTTAAAGCACAAGTACTGTTTTTTTATTACAGAGTTTGCAGTCAGCTCTGGTTTGTTCAGCCATCGTATCTGTTTTTGCATTCGGTGAAGCCTTAGGGCAGTGGTCCCCAACCAGTAGCTCGTGAGCAACATGTTGCTCTCCAACCCTTTGAATGTTGCTCCCAGTGGCCTCAAAGCAGGAGCTTATGTTTGAATTCCAGGCTTGGAGGGAAGTTTTGGTTGTATAAAAATGTACAGATGTACTGCCAAACAGAGTTTCGATGTATCTTGGCAATCCAAATAGGGGCTACCAAATGTCCAATCACAGCACTTATTTGGCACCCCAAGAACATTTTTCATGCAAGTGTTGCTCCCCAACTCCTTTTTCTTCTGAATGTTGCTCACGGGCTCAAAAGGTTGGGGATCCCTGCCTTAGGGCAATGGAGAAGCCATTTTGTTGGCTGAGCATTTTGTAGCTATGTGGTTAAAGGAGAAGTAAAGCCCCAGGGCGCAAAGTTTTCCGATTTCACTTCGTGACATTCGGCGCATGCGCAATAGAGCTGTACCGGTACCTGTTCCTACTGCGCATGCGCCAGAAGACGCCGGTCAGAGCAGGAAGAAGACGCGCGTGGGAGAAGATGGCGACTGTGAACTCCGTGGACAGGACCTGCGCAGAGGGGTGAGTAACAAGTTAGGGGCATTTGCCCAGGGGGACAGGTAGGCCAGGGGGGAGGAGGGAGGGGGGGCAACACAGGGGAGGGGGGGAGGGGTTTTGCGCCCTGGGGCTTTCCTTCTCCTTTAAGGTCAAAATTGCTGCGCATCATCAATGAAAATAAGCACCCCATAACTTTGACAGGTGATTATCGCTTGAAATGCATCGAATATCAATAACTGCTTGCCAAGAATGTGTAACAGTGCTTTCAGTTTATACAAGGTATGTGATGTTACAGGCCCAAAGACCAAGGTTTAAGTTTCAAAGCCAACAAGATCCAGAGCAACAGGTAAAGCTATCTGTGTTGGACTGTTGGTACTTGGATATCAGGCAAAACAGGTACAGGAGTGTGAATAGCAGATTGAAATACAGGTATAAATGTCAGGGATGCAGGTAGAGCAACACTGTGTGAGTTGATGGGCACTAGGGAGACACAAAGGGAGTATTTTCACTCCAAAAAGCATTCAGATTCACTATATCCTATCAATCACCTATCAGTGGCAGTTATTGTAGGCCTGGTGCAAACTTTATGACTTTTGTCATTACCATGGGAGTCCCATAAACAGACCAGAGGTGAAAGTAAGCGGCAGGCAGATAAAGGATGAAGTGAACAAACCAAGGTCAGAATAAACAAATATGCAGTATAAATGCAAGGACAGGGCAGGAATTTAAAAACAAGCTCTGTAAAGAGTCCAAAGAAGGGGCAGGCTTATATAGCCTCAAAAAACGATGTTAGCTTCTAAATTCCTGACACTTGAACCCTGTTATATTGTTAAAAATCCTTGCTGTCCACTCAAAACTGTACAATGTATTGTTTTGTTGTACAGTGCTTTGCCCTCAAGGAGCGCTTTACAAATAAAAATATACATACATACATACAATGAAAAACAAGATGTTCTAAACAACTTTACATTCAATCAAAATATTCAATGGTATTAAAGTTATATTTTTAAATATTATAGCAATGGAAAACAGTAATTGAGTATCCCTGTTTCTGCCCTTTGAAATAATTTAGTAGAAATTATTTCTCTCCCAGGTCTGTTAATCTTCAGGTATGTGTACACATCCACAGTGTGGAGAATATAGACACAAATTGCTTTTCTTGATGTCTGCTGGAAAGCTGCTTAAAAACACGTTTTCATTATGCCAAAAAACAGTTTATGGGTGGCATTCTCCATTGAATCCTACATTTTTAAGGTACTTACACACAGACATTTTTTAAGGCATTTAGAAACATTTGAGTGCAAAATGCATATATTGTGTTAAAGGCACAACTATAGACGGCTAAGCATGTAAATTCCAAACACAATCCTCTATTCTGTTGATTTCTGAATGTACGAGTCATGTGAAGTATGTTGCATCTAAAAAAAAACATGATGAAATATGAATGGAGTCAAAGGCAACTCTGAACACTCATAAGTACAACTATGCAATAGATAATAGAATCAATTAGCGAATGCAATTAGGCATGTTTATATTAGAATCTCAAATATGCATTAAATGCATGAGAAAAACTGCCCATGTACAAGAGCCTTTATAGAAGTTCTAGGCAAACAGTTAGCTGCATGAATTAATTGATGGGCTGAGGTGCTGCCAAGTAAGATTGTATTTTAATTGAAAACGTTAGGTGGACCCCTAATAACTCAGGGCCCCTAGCCTAGGGTAACCTATTCATTAATCAGCCCATGTCGAAGAGCCAGTAATATAAACATTTGATGTTCTATAAACACTTGGGGTTAGATTTATCAAGGGTTGAATTTCGAGTTGAAATTCTAATAAAAAAAGACCAACCGAAATTTATTTAAAAAAATATCGAAGTTTTTTTTTTTTTGCAGGTAAATAGGGCATTTTTGTTTGAATTTTTTTCCAGAAAAGGTGGCAACCAGAGTGGAACAAATTTTCTTGTTATCTATGCATTTAAGAAAGTATACATTGCACAATGCGGACTCAAAGTTGCAGGAGGAAGTGATGCACAGTACAAAGTATTTGTCATGAAGTAAGCCATTGGGTAACCTTTGCTTAAAACAGTAAATATTTACAAAAACAGCATCAGACTGGAGGCCCACTGGGGCTTCCGCCACAACAGAGTCCCCTTCCGGCTCCCCTCCTTCTGTCTCCCCCCCCAGCCACAACCACCATTCGGGCCCCTGCTCATACTTGTTTGGTAGTTGCGACCGCGATCCGGAAGGGATGAGATCAGGGGGCAGCACAGCCATAGTCGGGTATGGGTCTGGGTTGGCAGGGCCCACGAAGGCAAGGACCCTCCAGGTTTTTACATGGTGTCCCGTCGGCCCAGTCCAACCCTCTACAGAAACCAGTGTGTGCCTTTCCGATCCTAGCTGTTGCTTGTTGCAGAGTGTTTGTGTAAGCGCGTGTATGTGCAACATTCCAACATAAAGGCATCACCTGGTGACAAACTTTCGGGAGGAATGTAAAATTGACAGTGGTCACTCGGCTGCCACTGCCAGGAAAACCAAAAATTCATATGAACAGGCATAAAGCTCTGGAAAAAGCTATTTTTTGTCCTTGATTTGTAGCCCAGTCACAATCCTTTCATCCAAACGTTTTTACGGGAGGATTCCAGATCCCTGGAATCACAGACCAGAAAGAACCCAGAGTCTGCAGTATCTCATTCAACCAGCAGATAGAGCAGTCCCACTGGCTATACTGGAGACTATATCAGACAGAGAAATATTGTGCTTGTATATCGAGTTTATGTTTTCATACATGATTTTAGCTTTATAGAATTATGAAGAGAGCATTGTGACACAAGCACCTTTAATGAAAGCGATTTAGGCACAACTCACTGCAAGGAAAATTGCCTGTTGTAAACTATGCTTGTGGATGTAAATGACCCCTGCAGAATGTTTATTTAATTGTTACTTTACATGAACCTTTTATTTGGACAGTGCATTCTTACAGTAGGGCAAATATTTGAAGTACAATACCACTTGCAACAGAAGTAACTAGACATGAATTGACCCCAGAGCAAAATATGCAGATATGTTGAGTACCAATGTGTTAAATAACTGCTGGTAGGGACCCCTAGTCCGGCAATTGTTACCTCAGTGAAAAGTGGGTGCGCTCTCTGAAGTCAAAGTGCTTTGCGCACGTGCGTCCTCGGTTGCGCACACGTGCCCCCGGTTGCGCACTGCTGCAGCGGGGGCCAAAGTGGCCGGCCGGGTTGCCTACAGCGCCCGGCTGGCCTGGCCTTAGTAGAAATATAAGCTAAGAGGCATAACTCCTTGTGGCATAAATACAATAAGTACTTTGGGAGAATTTATAGAAACAGTGGAGCACAGGTGAATTGCTGTCAGTACATGTCAGAGCACAGAAGGCCAGTGAAGTAGAGGGAGCAGTGAGAGTAGAACCAGGGAGAAGACAAGCTCAAGGTCAGATAGATGTAGGTCAGGGCAGGCAGCAGTTACTCAGAATAGTAAACATGCAGTAGGTCAGATGAGACAACAAGCATTGTTGCTCACTGACACAGAAGCAAGTCTGAGCTGAGTGTGACACATGCTCACAATAATATATCAGTCCCCTGAGGATGTGCACTCCTGAATTGCCAGTTTTACTGACTGGAGGGTAATTTTGAGAGACTTTTAACACATTCAATGGTCAAAGCCATAACCATCCTCCATTTCCAAAATTAGCCATCACTGATTTAGCGCAGAACTCCACGGGGCGATGTTATCCGTTTCGTCACGCTGAGAGGAAATGCTACAAACTACATGCATCCGACTGTCGGGTGAAGACACAGCGTGAGGCGTTCGCATGAATCGCATCCGACAGTCGTGTTGTATGCATGTCGTTTGTAGCTTTGTATGTTGTTTGTAGTTTGTATGCATTGCTGTTCATTATTTCTAGCACTTGTCCTAAGTACTTATTGTATTTATGCCACAAGGAGTTATGCCTTTTAGCTTACATTTCTACTAAGGCCTGCATGTCTTCTATGCATTTATTTTCCCATATATATTTTCATGTTATAGGTGCACCCTTGTCTTACCTACAATTGATTCATTTATCTTTATTATAATATTAACATTAGGGATGCACCGAATCCAGGATTCGGTTTGGGATTCGACCAGGATTCAGCCTTTTTCAGCAGGATTCGGCCGAACCAAATCCAAATCCTAATTTGCATATGCAAATTAGGGTCAGGGAGGGAAATCGCGTGACTTTTTGTCACAAAACAAGGAAGTAAAAAATTGTTTCCCATTCCCACCCCTAATTAGCATATGCAAATTAGGATTCGGTTCGGTATTTGGCCGAATCTTTCGCGAAGGATTCGGCTGAATCCAAAATTGTGGATTCGGTGCATCCCTAATTAACATATTATTTTATCTTTCCCTTTTGCTCTAACATAAACATCCAAAGAAAACTGTAGCACACCGATCAAACTTGTCTTGTGAAGAAAAGTGTTTTTATTGGCTCACGGCAGACATAAAGTTTGGCAACGTTTCTGGCTCACGGCAGACATAAAGTTTGGCAACGTTTTTGCTCTAACATAGACACTTTTCTAGGAAGGGGCTTGAGTTTTAGTCTCTAACTGTATGCTTTTGCACTTACTGGAAAATAACACAATTTGTTTAATGTCTTTGCATCAGTTTTGCAATATTCATTACACAAGGACATTTTAAGTCAAGGGAAACTTTTTCATTTGTTTTCCTTTTTAATGTAAAGTGATTTGCTGCAATAATCTGAGTTTACTAAAACTATTCTTTCAATGCTAATCTCCTAAAGAATTCTTCTTCTAGGCCACAGTAGGGTTGATGATTATCTAGTTTTATGGGCGGGCAGAGGGTTAACGTCTTTCAGAGGCGCAAGATCTCAGCTCTGATAGCTGATTGTTTTGGTAATGGAGACATTGTAGCAGCGTTTCTTTGTTTTTCCATAATTAATTAAAGCTCTTTTGGACTGCCTAGAAACTGGATCCGGTTTCACAAAGTTTTATTATATTACAGTATGCAAGCCTTAGGGTAAGGTCACACTGAGCATTTCGGGGAGATTTAGGCGCCTGGCGACTAATCGCATCATCTTTCTGGCGACCAATCTCCCCGAACGCCTTCCCTCACTCCCTCTTGCAATGGCTAAAATGAAAAATAGCCGGCGCTAAGCCCATGCGGTGATTCGTTTTCCAAAGTCGCCAGAAGTTTAGTAGTGATTAAGCAGCTAAATCTCCCCAAAACGCTCAGTGTGACCTTACTCTTAAAGGTATTGCCTGTGATAGTAATAAGGTAACTGCAAAGGCAGAATAAAAAATGAGTGTTTTCTATTCTCAGAATAAAAACCACAAATGAAATCACACATATAGCTAATATACAATATACTGTTAGAGTTTTGGGGACCATATAAAAGCAAAAGGGTTCTTATGTGAGGGTATATTATGCTTTATAATGTAGTCAGTGACACGAATGACATTAACTTAGCAATGTACATATAGGGCAGATTTTGGCTTTAGAACACTCAAGTGTAAATTTTTCGGCTGAAATTTGCAAGCAGATGCTATTAATGTTACTGACTGCACTCACGGGTGGAATCAGCAAGTGTGACAATAGCTTAGAGAGAAAATATATAATCTTTCAAAACAGAAAATGATTATTGTAATTATTGTAATTACTGTACTTACACCCCATTAATATTAATATAAACATTTGGATGACTAGATTACCATAAACTTATAGACAGGGGAGTAACTGGAAATAACTCTGCCCTATTAAAGTCTCCTAACCTTTGGGGATGATAATCGGTATAGTTGCATACCCTGAAAATGCACCTCACTAAGGACCTCAATAATCCTGATACTCTCAATTTATAGACATCTAAATGTATTGTTCATGATAACAGGAAAAAGGTTACATTGAAAGGAACATTAATTTTGTAATTTGTGCCAAATTTTTAAATTACATTAAGTAATTTTAATTTAGGAAGGGGTCCATTATAACCTTTCTGCTGATCCATGACCCCATTGCAAAGCACAATGACAGACACAGGATATAGCAGTTCATGGGCATGGAAAAAAGGAAGTTACCTCAGAAAGGAAATGGAGCATGTGTAGAAGAAATACACTGTAAATCAAAAAGATAAAGGCTGTATATGTAATATGCATGTAATATAATCACAGTGTTAATGACAAGCCCTCTATAAAGGACTAACACTTGAGTGACTAGTTGTGCTCGCAGTTGTGTCACAGGTTAGTCTTCATTGTTTAAAGGAGAACTAAACCCTAAAAATGAATAGGGCTAAAAATGTCATATTTTATATACTGAACTTATTGCACCAGCCTAAAGTTTTAGCTTGTCAATAGCAGCAATGATCCAGGACTTCAGACTTGTCACAGGGGGTCACCATCTTGAAAAGTGTTTGCGACAATCACGTGATCAGTGCACTCTGAGCAGCTGTTGAGAAGCTAAGCTTAGGGGTCATCGCAAATTATCAGGCAGAAAACGAGGTTGGCCTGTAATTAGGGTTGCCACCTTTTCTGGAAAAAAATACCGGCCTTCCTATATATATCTATCTTTTGTCCCTATTAATAACATTGGGACAACCATCATTTTTACCGGATAGGCCAGTAAAATACCGGCCAGGTGGCAACCCTACCTGTAATATAAGCTGATGCTACAGGGCTGATTGTTACATTCTGATGCTAGATGCACTGGTTACTATTCTGTTGTGTAGTAATTATCCATAATGGTTACTAATTAGCCTAACACGGTGACATTTCTATTCTATGTGTACTGTATATTTTTAGTCGGTCCCTAAGCTCAGTAACTGACAGCATCATGGAGCATGTGCAGTGAATCAGCAGAAAAGATGATGGGGAGCTACCAGGGGATATTTGGAGACACAGATCACACAGACACAGACTTACTAATAATGCACACTATAAAACATGCATCACCATTTTCAAGACTACTGTAAAGCACACTAGGATTTCTGGGAAACCAAACCACAATGAAGTAATTGCTTCCCTAATAAGACAGTTGATTATTGGGAACACAGTGAGATGGACATCTTGATCTCCCTTGATAAAGAATAATAATATAAAAGGTTGAAAACTGTTATACAGAAATGGTTAATAAAAGAGTTGCAGACATTTCTACATTTGTGAAATAACCAAAAAAGATGGAATTTTATATGCATTTAAATATAAAGCAGTCAGCAAGTGTAGTGAGCGCAGTGCAATGTCAAGTGCAATAACCATGTTTTTTCCCCAGCATGCAGCAGTTTTTTCCTGGAATCCAGCATCATTGCTGTTGCATAGGGACGATGCGCTTAAAATAATGCTCCTACCAAAATTGTGTCCGATTCGCCAAAATTAAAACAATATCATGTTTACTTTGGTGCAACTGGGACACCAAACATTTTCAAAGTCTGTCTGGTATCATTTCCACTGTTCGCTGGCTTCACTTCCAGTGTTTGGAGTGCAAGTAACATGTTACATGTTCCTGGTCTGGAGTAGGTGGTGGCTCCAGAGTTCCCCTGACCCATTACACCTGCAATTGATTTCTGGTGGAATTATTATTATTTCCTATTTTGTGGGCAGTTTTATAAGACACTGGATAAGCTAAATAAAATAACAAGAACTCAAGATCATAGATCAGTCAAGACAGCTCAAAGATGCTGTTTGGTTTTCAACCCATTTTAGTATTTTATTTAGCTTGTACATTTCCTTATCAACTTACCCATATCCTTCCTCTGCTGCCAGTCTCTACCACTAATCTTGTTATGTTTAGCTGCCAATAATCTTGTCATTAAAGGCCTATATAAGCCAGAGCTTTCATGCCTATTGCTGGATCATTGATTATTTTCTATGTTCTACCCCTTGTATCTGAGTTCCTGGTTTACCTTATTCCTGCTTGACTCACATTCCTGTTTGACCCAAGTTCCTGCTACCCATCCTTAATATCTGATATCCTGGTTTTGACTCCTGACCTGTTTACATGGACTTGCATTGCCTGCTCCCATCTAGACATCTCACCTGATTATATGGACTTTGTTCAGCTTGCTGCCTGCCCTGACCACTGGACTTGTCTTATAGGTTGTATTGTCTATTACTTGGACTTCAGTGTGTCTTTTTTTAGTAGTCATTGTTATCTGTTCAATTTACTTATTAAACTAAGTATTAAGCACAATTACATATTCCTTGTTCCTCTCTATACACCAAACATGGGAACACCACCTTATCAAGCACATAGGCTCTTACCTGCCAGTCTCATTTCTGACAGATGCAATCAAAGTAACAGGCATAACTGAGTCTCTTTTATAGGCAGCCATACCAAAAATTTATAGAAATTGTACCTGGCAAAGTTACCTGTAATCATTGTAGATCTTGCAGGGCTAATTGTAGTTTTAGCCAAAAAGGATGGTAAAAATATTTAGTAGCATACCATATCCAGCTTGCCAACTGTGTAATATATAGAATTAAGGACAGAAAACCTGTAATGATGTTCCATGAACAGCTAAACACTAGGGCAAATGGTCACTGCTCTTTCTTGGCACTCACCTTAAAAATACAACTGAAAAGAGAGGCATTTACCCAATGTTCTGGGTATTAGCTGCTCAATGGATCAGAAGGTAAAATTATCCCTGACAAACACGAAAGTTAGTTATCTCTCCATATTTTCCACAAGAACAGATGACAGGTCATTGCACACAGGAAAAACAATAAACTACATGTTGTTTCCAAAGTGTAATGAAGAGCACATCAACCTATTCACCTCATAGGTATTTGTAACATCGCCGGCGGGATGGCAATCAGTGCGCATCGTTTTCCGAAGTCGTCCAAAGTTGCCTCACGAGGAGCGTGCCTCTCTGCCCTTAAGGGCTATTTTAGCTTCATTAGCAAAACTGTTATAACACATAAATCGTTGCCCTAAAACTCCCAAAAATGTGTTCAAACTTTCATAACCTGCCACATGTAAACTAGACATGGCAATTAGGAGTTGTGGACATAAAATGGGAGTGTTAAAATAAATCGCAGTGCTAGAAGCGCCTGATGTTTTTGTCCCTCAAAGTTTGGTTTGCAGCTACAGTTCACAAATAGTCAGATCATGAGACAGCAGAGAGCTTCTCTTTTTGATTGGGAATATGTAGATGGTTCAGTCATACAGCTGAGTAGAAGTATTGAGGCACAGTATATGAACAGGCCAACTACTTATAATTGTAGCCATAGCTTTCAATGATTTTCTCCTCACAAAGCTGGTCACTTCACCCACTGTTATTACTAAAACCCAATTTGTTAAAGGGGTGGTTCACCTTTAAGGCAACTTTTAGTATGTTACAGAATGGCTAATTCTAAGCGACTTTTCAATTGGTTTTCATTATTTATTTTTTATAGTTTTATAGTTATTTGTATTTTTCATATGATTCTGTGCAGCTTTCAAATTAGCGTTGCTGACCCCTTCTAAAAAAACAAATGCTCTGTAAGGCTACACATGTATTGTTATTGCTACTTTTTATTACTCATCTTCTATTCAGGTCTCTCCTATTCATATCCCAGTCCCTTATTCAAATCAATGCATGGTTTCTAGGGGAAGTTGTACCCTAGCTGCCAGATTGCTTAAAGGAGAAGAAAACCCTTTCGGCGCAAAACCCGTCCCCCCGTAGGCCCCCCCCCAGGGCAAATGCCCCTAACTTGTTAATCACCCCTCCATGTAGATCCTCTCTTGCTGAGTTCACGGGCGCCATCTTCGTCCGAGCGCTCTTCTTCCTGTATTTGGCGGCGCATGCGCAGTAGGAGGCATTTGGCGGTTGGACCTACTACGCATGCACCGAAAGTCATGAAGTTTCCGAAAAAAAGAAATCTGAAACTTCGTGAAATTCGGGTGTATTTGCAGTAGATTCAACCGCCAAATGCCTCCTACTGCGCATGCGCCGCCAAACGCTGATCAGTACAGGAAGAAGAGTGCTCGGATAAAGATGAACTCGGCAAGAGAGGGGTGACTAACAAGTTAGGGGCATTTGCCCTGGGGGGAGAGGTAGGATGGAGGGGGGCCTAAGGGGGAGGGGTTTTACGCCGAAAGGGTTTTCTTCTCCTTTAACATGCAAATTGAAGAGCTGAAGAATAAAAAGCCAAATAACTCAAAAACCTTAAATAATAAAAAATGAAAACCAAATTGCAAACTGTCTCAGAATATCACTCTCTACATCATACAGGCTGCTAGAATTAAATAGTGAAAGCAAAGCCCCAATTGGTTCAAACTATATAGCTGTAAATGCGCCTTGTTACGTACACTGAATCTATTCGAGAGGGAGTTATAGTCGCTCCTGTTGGTTACAGCCAGTGTCGGACTGGGGTATTGATTCTAGTTGTCGACTCCGCATCATGACATTGACCCCGCCACACGTTTCAAACCTGCGTAGCATTCCTTAGCACTCGCGCACGTTGACTTAGTGTTTCCAGCCGGGCGCGCGCACTCGGTGACGTCAGCAGGGACACATGACAGGCAGCCCGTCACTCGCAGTCCTCCGCCAGTCCGGAGTGGAACCATTATGAGAAACTCATCCTCCGCTGGGTCGGCTGCTACAGTATACTGCCCAACACTGGATAACCCCGATACATGGCTGAGAGTCCCGGGTGAGAGCTGCTTGTGTCTGCACGTTGAACAGAATGGTGAGGAACAACAGTATCGGGGTGAGACAGGGTAGAAACAAGAGGGGCGGAGGGAACACGAGGGGTAACACCCCCCTGAATAAGTGAACCCGTTGTGTAGGCGGCAGAGAAGCAAATGTCTCAGGGCGCCTCTGTCCTTTTCCAGCTGTTGTACAGCGCACAGCCTCCTGGGACATGTAGTTTACCGCTGGGACGGTGCAGGTTAAAAGTGTCTATAGTCACGTGTCGCCTTCCTGTAGTGCATTTCTAATTTACCTCCACAGTCACCCCTCAGTTAGGCATAGGGACGCCATGGCTCCTAATAGGTAATTCCAGTTGCCATCCCCGCTGTCATGTTCATATTTGCCACTAGCAACCTTCACTTCCGGATTGGACAGGCTCATCACAGCTACCACCATGGATCATATTTAACCGCAGGGCCTTTATCCCTGGAACTGTCCCTTATCCCCTGGAAAGCTTTATTTTTTAAAAAATGAAAAAAAAACCTACAGAAGAGATTGGGGTGGGTATACCTGCAAGACCAAAAAAGGGCCAAAGCAGCCTGGAATTTCAAGCAAGTCAGGAGGGATTCCTGTAGATTAAGACATACCTGGTTATAACTAATCATGATAGGCACAAATAAGTGTCCAAACTTGCCAGCGACAAATCGCTTCTTCTTTGGAAGATTTATCTCTCCGATCTGCCTTCCCGCCGGCTAGAAAGTAAATTGACGGCAGTCTTGTGTTTTATTTGCAATGTCTGGATCAGGGTTTGGACATCAGCATCGTTCTGGTGGAGCCTCATGCTCTGTGTTGTGTTTTATGTGGGAAGATAATAGGATTTGGCTCTGTCACGGCAACAAAACCCACTCCCACCAAGCTACTGTCAAAGTAACTGCCAGAAAGTTCTCCTGATCTGCATTGTTCTTTCTGCATATGGTAAAGCATTGAGATTCTATTTCCAGTTTCTGAATTATACTTACCTCTGCCGGACCCCTCCCATACCTTTCAGCATTTTAAAAATATAACTCTAAGAGCAGAGACACACGCTGACATTTCGGGAGATTAGTTGCCCAGCGACCAATCGCTTCTTCTTCTTCTAATCTTCCTGAACTGCCTTCCCGTCGGCTAGAATGTAAATCGACGGCTGGATGGCACTTGGGTCGCTTCAGCTTTCAGAAGTCGCCCGAAATTTCCTTGTGAGGCATCTTAGTAAACGAAACGTTCAGAGTGCCAAACTGTCGTCTATTTACTTTCTAGCCAGCGGGAAGGTAGATCTGGGAGATCAATTGCCCGAAGCGATTTGTTGCTGTCGACTAATCTCCCGAAATAGCAGCGTGTGTAACTGCTCTAAAGAGTTTGGACATTATTTGTGCCTATCATGATTAGTTGTAACCAGGTATGTCTTAATCTACATGAATCCCTCCTTACTTGCTTGAAATTCCAGGCTGCTTTAGCCCTTTTTGGTCTTGCAGGTATGCCCACCCTAATCTCTTCTGTAGGTTTTTTTTTCCATTTTTTTTAAAATAAAGCTGGAGCTTACAACTCGCTGCCCCACAGGCCCCTATAGGTTCAATGAGGCGATGCAAAGTTTGCCCAGACACATGACCCCCTTCATACTGTATTTGATTGTTGTTTCTGCAGGCTTATCAGTCAGAACATTAAGTATGGCCTTCTTTAGACCTGCCATGGTTCCTGAGCTGATCTGCACATAAGCGGCTTTGGTATAACATTATACTCTGAGCAGATATGAGCACAATTTTAGGATTTATCTGTCATTTTTTTGACTGTAGTATGCCACTGTCTCATTCTTAAAGGGGACTGATTTTGTAAATAACTTTACTTTGTTGCTTTTCCTCAAATGCTTTCTTGAATGCAGGTATGGTTGTGTTAGAGGTCTCTGGAAGAGTGTTAGGTTAATGGCAAACCAGGCATTGATTGCAGCAAGCCTTTTTTTTTTTTTTTTTGGAAAGTTGTTGCAATCATTTGATAAGTATAAGCTATAATAATGTGGGGCTTGTGTTTCTGATTGCTGAAGTATTTCTTGATATGAGTTTTACCATTAGAACCCATGTTGTGCCATTTACACTACTTGTTTGGATGCTATGGCAAAGGTTTGTTTGAGATCTATTAACCCCTTTAGAAACCAGAAATCAGACCATGCAATGCTACCTGCATATTGATTGGTATATGGTAGCAAATTTTGCCCCTGTTATTACATCCCTCCAGTTTGATGGTTATAGCTTTTTATGGGGGAATTCTCATTAGTTCATCAAAGTGGTCAAAGGAAAATGTCAATGTTTGAGTAACAAAGATTGCAGATATGTGTTTTTGTTTTTCTGTGCATGATATTTTTGTGGCTATGGCCATGAATGTTGGTGCCCTTGGATGTACAGCACAGTTACTCCAGTACTTATGAATAAATAACAAGCTTGTTAAAAGCCTGAGTATGTCTTGTAAACAGTTGACATTGAACTGAGGTGCAAATTGCCGTTGCTCTTTGTTCTCTGTGACCAGATTCTGTAGGGTGAGTCTAACTTTTAACTGTGACATTTTTTAGGATGGTATGTTGTTTTAAATAGAGAACGGAGGCACAGCTCGCACACCCTGGCCTTCTAGACTGGACGCCTGGTGCACAGTGATGGAGGGATCGGCACCCTCCCAATAACAGTACGAGGAAAGATTCACTGGAACTCAAAGGCTGGTGCAAGCAGTGACAAGCCCCTTGCATTTTTATTTATCAGAAAGGTGCAACGTTTCAAGCAAGCTTGACAAACGGGTTTTATCCCCGAAACATTGCACCTTTCTGATAAATAAAAACGCAAGGGCTTGTCCCTGTCCCTGCTTGCACCAGCCATCGAGTGCCAGTGAATCTTTCCTCGTACTGTTGTTTTAAATAGGCAGTCAACACTACCTGAATGCTTGGTGTACATATAGTACATGTAGCCTGCAGTATGCACGGGATGCTTGAAATCTGCAAGGCGTGTTTCAGCCTGCCAGAAGAAAAACGAATCACTGAAAGACACAATCGGAAGCAGCAGTTTGTATATAGTTCCTATATGAATGATAGCAGAAAGATGTTTACTGAGCTGCATAAGTACACAATGCTGGTTCTGTTCCGCAAGTCTGCTGTATAAGACTTTTTTTAAAAAAAAATTGGGTGTGATGAGTTTTTCAATAAGTAAGTCTGGGACATGGCATAAGGAAAGACTGAATTTCCTCACTCAGTCCAGGGATATTTCTGGATTGTGTGACTACCAAGAAGTTATTGATTGCTATCTAGGTATGCCCTTTTACAAGATCATATTATGCTGATGCAGTGGTCATTGTAGTAATATTACAACATCTAAACTGCCAATGTAAATGCTGTGTTTCACCAAATGCATGAAAAGCTAATTTCAAGTTACTGATGAAAATTATAGGAAAGTTGCCGGGATTAATTGGCATGATCTGAGTGCAAACCGGTGCACTCTGTTATACTTTGTGGCCTTCTTGCAGGAGTGTGACAGAAAAAGTAGCTGCTGTGTACCAGATGTGGAAAGTAAAACGGATTGGTTGTTAAAGCCTTCTTGTGTCAGTAGTAGTCATTTTATTCTGAAAATCAACAGTTAAATTACAAATGTCCACAAAGTTTTGTAAAACTCCCACACCCTGTTATATTGTATCCGGTTTATAGTGTTTGGGAGGTTCTTTTCTTTTTGCCCTCTGAAAAATATGAGCAAATGATAGGTATCCTTCAGTCTAGTTTACAACGTAATTTCCTTTCCATGCAGCAAACCTGTCTGCATTAGGAACTGAACTTACACATTCATCTAGCAAACTATTCTGTTACCTTTAGGCCTTAAAGTATTTGAAAGTTCTCCTATATAATCGTTTTTATGCACACCCTGTAATATTTGCATATTAAACATTTCGGTGACATTTTATAATGCCATAATCTGTAGTCTGACAAGAATTCTAATCATGATTTTTATAGGCATCCATAGTTGAACTAAACATGTTGAAAGCAAACAGAGTTTAGAAGGATTATAGGCCACATTAGTGTTGTGTGCTACTCCTTCAGATGGTCATACATTTACCAATAAAATCCCTTTGTGTGATTTTACTTAAACATATGGTAACCTGGTGATAGTTGCAGCTCCAAGCTCCACATGTATCATCTGCCAGCAGCACACCCTTATGTTGTGTAGTAAAAAGCATTTTCCTAACCGTTTGTGGATACAAAGAAAAAAAAAAACAGTCTGAGTGAAACCAGGGTGCTTCATAGTGTGCAAAACGTGTACTAAACGTTTGCTGTGATCTCACTTTAATAAAAGAGAGAAGTTTTCGGGTTTTGCAGAAGCATTGTGTGGAGTTTGCCTTTGTATCTATTTTTCTTAGTTGGTTATTACTCTGTAAAGCTAAGCATGCATTCTGCCTATTACTTCGACTCACTGTTTCATTAGAATCTCTTTGTTAAATTTAGTTTATTCTAGTTATAGAGATTAATAGAGCTTCCGCTTATGTGAATAAGTACAAATGTGCACCTAGAGGTACTCTTCTGGTCTTATGGTGACTGTAACTGATGGGATCCAAGTGTGTCAATTGAGGGAAATCTTTGTGTATTTTTCAGGTTGAAGAATGTCCAAAGAATGTTACAAATGTAACAATATGTAAGACACAGACTGTTTTTATAAACAGGGAAGGAAAAAACAATGTATACATTATTTAAAAGTTACAATTGTAACATTAAAGCAAAATTAGTATCTTGTCATTATTGCTTAAATTGAAAGTCTACCGTTGGCATGCAACACATGGAGTATTTTCATCTCAGCTAAATGTAGCACCAGTTAAAATGGCCACAGCTCTCCATGGGTTGCTTGGCATTTACATTAGTAGGTAACTCACTAGGACACACAGAATCCATTAATATTTCTTAAAAATGCACCACGGTGCGAATCTCACAATAATTGTTTGTGCAAGTTGACTAATGAGAAGTGACCTGCAGTAGTGGATGATCACACCATTGAAAGGCCTATTTATTAAACTGTGTTTGATTAAAAAAAAAAAAAAAAAGCCACACCTTGGAATAAAGTTGTGTATTACTTTTTTTCTATGTTAAAAGCAGTGGCCCATGAAAATGCTGTAGAAAGAACAGCACTGCTTTTTACAATATTTTACAACTGAATTTACTTGCCACCTGAATTTACTTGCCACCTGAATTTTTCCCATTGACTCAAATAAGTTATGCATTAAAACAGTGGCATAAAATAATGCTTTAATGGACCAGTAGCATCTAACGGCGAAAAGTTTTTCTTTGCATTTATCATTTGCAGCTGTTGATAAAGTATCTACAAATAAACTATTTCTTGGCAATGAATGTCCAGTTTGTGTGAGAGGGCTTAAATTGCATGTTTTTGGTGTTACTTCTTCTTTAAATATGGCACAATAAAAGAAAATGTATCTTCTTTATAAATTGACCAATGCTTTTTTACACTGTATTTCTCATGTAAATAATTTCATACATCATGATAAATAGGTCCCTATGTGTATCATTACTATAGGCATGTCAATAAATCACAATAACATTTGAAATGGAATTTTGCACTTTTGGCTCAGGGTAGAAACAGCATTCACTATTCCCATGCATGGTGTACATGAATCTCAACATTTGTATTCATACCCCACAATCTGAGTGATAGTGGCCTAGATAATAAAATTCTAAAATGTTAAAAATGTTTCATTTTTTTTAATTTAGCTTTTTATTGAGCAGCTCTCCAGTCGGCAGTCTGGTTGTTAGGGTCCAAATTACCCCAGCAACCATGCATTGATTTGAATACTATACTTGAATAGGAGAGGGGCGACATAGAAAGATGAGTAATAAAAAGTAGCAATAACAATAGATTTTTTTTTAGATGGGGTCAGTGACCCCCATTTGAAAGCTGGAAAGAGTCAGAAGAAGGAGGCAGATAATTAAAAATAACTTGCTTAGCATTAGCCATTCTATAACATACTAAAAGTTAACTTAAAGGTGAACCACATCGCCAATTCATTAACAGCAGTAGAGGACAATTCGCTAGCGAAAGAGACACTAGCGCAGTTTCGCACCCTATCCCCAGGCGACTTTTTGCTGTGGCGAACAGCCGTTACTCCGCAAAAAGACGTGCATTTTACTGAACGTTGCCTCTTTCGCCAGAGTTTCCTTCGACCTGGCGAACTAATAAAACTAAGCTACATCCTCCTCAATCTTGTGTCAATGACATCACAGCCCGTATGCCGGAAATGTATTAAAGTTATAAAAAAACGCCGGCGGAGATTTATGTGTGAACAATTTTTTAAAACTAATTTGAGGGGCATGCCACATTTGATTAAGGGTGGGATCATATCTAGGGCATTAGAGGATCTGTATTATCTTTATTATGGTGCATTGGCCATGTGTTTGCAAAAGTGGCCACTACTTCCATACGTCTTTTACGTACCCGCCCTATTCAAATTAACCTAAGCGTAAGAGTGCTAGCCGCGTTTCACTATGCAGAAATGAATGCTAGTGATAATTCGCCAGCATTGGGCTGCTGAGATGCATATTGGTGAATTATTGTAGTGGTAACTAATTTGCGCTAGGCAAACTGGCGCAGGGTGTCTCACAGCAGTCGCTGATGAAAATTCGCCCTTTAGTGAATTTGCCCCTATGTGTGTGTGCACTTACAGGACAGGATTTTGGCATGAAAACCCATACTGTACTGAAATCCTCCCCATGTGTGTAATGATGTGTAATGCAACTCCTGTCAGTGGGAACACACACAGGAGCAGATTGGCTATTTCCTGTGATATAATAATTGACCAACTACATGTAAAAAATAGTTACATAGAGAGCTACAAACTAGACCTAACTGTAGTTCTCTTAGAATAGGAATGTTCTCTAAAGTGATCACAACGCTAAATTATTTTACTAGATGCATAATATGTTAAGTACTCAGTTCATGCAGCCAGTATTTATATTTATTCGAAGGCAAATTGCCTTCAGCACACTGAAATGAGAAACTTTCTAAATACAATCAATTAAAAATTCTTTGCCGTTTCTGAAATAATCAAGTTTATCTTCACTATCCCTCTCTCGGCATCTGTTTCTCTTCATTCTCGCTTCATGCAGGAGTTGGGTGTCAGATATTCATTGATAGTTAGATCCAATATATCTTATAGGGGGCTCCTTTTGCTTAGATTCCTAGAAGATGTATTAGAGCTCACTCTATTAAAATCACCAGCCATCATGTCACTCTACATGCAGGATTTGTGCAAAAGGCAGTTATTTGGTTAGATTTTGTTTGTACTGGAATTGGTTATCTGAGTGAGGTCTAATACACTTGCTAGGGAAGGAAGCCCCCCTATTTGATATATTGGATCTAACTATCAATGAATATCTGACACCCAACTCCTGCAAGAATACAAAATGAAGAGAAACCGATGATGAGAGGAAAAGTGAAGATAAACTTGAATATTTCAGAAACTATGCACAATATTTAATTGATTGTATTTAGAAAGTTTCAGATGAAGCTAATATAAAATTTATATTTTTGTGATAGTTCTCCTTTAAGGGCAGAGTTGACTGCTTTTATCAGCTTCTGTATGGCCAACATGACTGATAGCACTTGTGTTTCCCAAAAGAAATGCTTTCTTCTTTCAAATGATTGGGAAGCAGCAGTTGGTGGAAAAGGGTGTCTTGACTACTGTGGGTTTTCTGAGAGCACCATGACTGTCCTAAACTACAGTGTGGGAGGCTATACACAGGCCTATATTTGGATTTTATAGTGGGTGGGTTGATCCACAGGGGAATTGGTTGGAAACTAGCAACACTTTGCCTGTAGCCAAATAATAGAATTCTGTCTGGAAATACAGTAGCTGTTGAAACCAGATGTTTGTCTGCTGAAAATGATCTTCAAGGTCCTAATTGGTCAGAATTGACAACTGTTAAAATACTGGAAGTTAAAAAAAAATAAAAATACTGACACAAAAAAGGGAAAGTTGTGCTCACCGCTGAACAATTTTTAATCAGTAAGTGGGGGTGCAATGAGGGTGTGACCACAAAATTTATACGGACAAAGACAAAAGGTTCTCTACATTCACCCATATAAATATATAAAGGACATTAAGTTACCAAAAAATGCCCCCCACCTTTAAAGAAGATATGGGGAGATTTAGTCACCCGGCGACAAACCACCTCTTCTTCGGGCGACTAATCCCCCATGAAAAGCCTTCCTGCCGTCTAGAATCTAAATTGCGGGCTGGATGGCACTTGGAGCGATTCGTTTTCCGAAGTCGACTGAAGTTTCCTTTTGGGGCACTTACATTCTAGCCAGCGGGAAGGCAGTTTGGGGAGAATCCTCGAATCTTCGCGTGTGTCTCTGCCCTTAAAAGTGGCCAAACAACAACCACATTTGCATGTATGGTCAGTTTAACAGATGAGAGCACTAGATTAAACTAAACAAATGGATTTTTCTTGTTGGTGCTTTTTCAGTTTGGATCTTTTAATAAATTTCCCGACATTCGTGGTTTTAGAGAATGTGAGTTTAGTCGTGGTTTCAAACATCTCTTAAACCACTAAAATTAGTGTAAAATAGGCCTCTACATATAAATGCGCAATGAAAATATTTCTTAGCAAATTTTAAATATACATTAAAATGGCTGAAGTTATTTGTGAATGTAATTGCAGTTGAAAAGCTGTATCTGTTTAACTGGGCAAGTTTCTGCACTTCCAGCACCAGTTCTTATTCCTGAAACCATGTAGCAAAAGTCAGCCGATTCCATGACCTGAGGAACTGCTATATTGTCTCAAGAGTAAGAACCAGAGGACAGAAAGGGGTGAGCAAATACATTGAAAACATTTGGAGGCACATTTATCAAGGGTCAAATTTCAAATTCATGTCAGGTTTTTTTTTTTTTAAAAAACTCCCCTAAACTCCCATAAATGCGACTAGTCAAATGTATTAATCAAAATCAAATTTTATAAACTCTGACGAATTTCAACGACCCAAAAATTCAAATGTCAGCAAGGCTGCAAACATGTCCAAATTGATCCCTGGACCTCTGCCATTGACTTAAACAGCAATTCAGCAGGTTTTAGGTGGCAAATAGTAGAATTTGAATTCTTAAAGGGCCAGAGCATGATAAATCTCGAAAATCAAATTTGAATTGTTTAAAAAACTCGAATCGAATTTGGATAACTCCCTAGTTGAATTTGATAGTTTTGACCATAAAAAAAAAAATAGAAAAATTAGAATTTTCAATTTCGACCCTTGGTAAATCTGCCCCTTAATATATATTTAAAAGTTTTTTTTTTTTTTGCATATTCATGCATGTTTGGGCTGAAACTCGGACGGGTTCCCAGTTTGGTCTATCCAAATTCACACCTGACCTGTCATGTGTGTCCAAATGGTTGTGGAATATGGGCATAATTAGCTAAATCTGGGTATGTATGGCCAGTTTAAGCCATGGTCGTATGGTATATAGGTGTTTTCCATGAATGCAAACAACAGACTGCTCTATCTGGTATGGGCAATTTTAATTCAGTGGAAAATATGCGATATGTATCAAGGACCTTATAACTCATTTGACTTTATGGGGAAAATGTAATACAATTCATAAAAAGAACAAATTTGCAAAGAAAAATTTGTAGGAATGCACCGAATTCACTATTTTGGATTCCGCCGAACCCCCGAATCCTTCACGAAAGATTCGGCCGAATACCGAACTGAATACTAACTTGCATATGCAAATTAGGGGTGAGAAGGGGAAAACATTTTTGACTTCCTTGTTTTGTGACAGTCACGTGATTTCCCTCCCCGCCCCCTAATTTGCATATGCAAATTAGGATTCGGTTCGGCCGGGCAGAAGGAACCGGCCGAATCCTGCTGAAAAAGGCCGAATCCTTGCCGAATCCCGAACCAAATCCTGGATTCGGTGTATCCCTAAAAATTTGCAATGTTATATTCTTTATTAGGCTTTTATTGCATTGCGAATCGTAATTGCACATTGCGAACCTTTAACACCTGCTTGAAGGTGGAGTGCATTTTTCTAGCAAAAGTAACAATTTTTTCATTAAGATGTTTTATTACATACACTGCGCACTATCTGCAACTATAATATTCCCAATTGTTCTCTTACTGTTATGTCCTAGTAAAGGTAAAATTGTTCACTCTGCGAACATTTATTGACCTTAAAAACGAATTGCGAACGATTTATGCGCTTAGCCAAAAATGATTACGTTCCCCCATATATTATCTAACTCACTAAGCATGATAAAACTTGATGCTTTAAACAGTTAAAATAGGATCAGGGAAGCTCAACCGTTCTTTTAGGCGCATATTTATCAGGGGTCGAGTTTCGAATTGAAAAAACTTCGAAACTCGAATTTAAAAATACCAACCGAATTGAGGTCGAAGTTTTTTGGGGGTCAAAGTGGTCCGTATGCGGCCGTATTGGAATCGTACGATCGAAGGAATATCGCCTTTGATCTACTTCTATTCAAAGTTTCCCCCCAAAAAAGGTTCTAGGAGGTCCCCCATAGGCTAAAACAGCACTTTGGCAGGTTTTATGTGGCGAATGGTCAAAGTCGAAGTTTTAAAGAGACAGTACATGATAAATTTCGATATTCTAATTTCTAGTTTTTTTTCAACTAATAATCGAAGTTGGACTTTTCAATGGTCGAAGAACTCTAAAATTACTTCGAAATTCGAAGTTTTTTACCTCGAAAATTCACTTCGACCTTTGATAAATCTGCCCCTTAATGTCAACCTTTTACATTATTTGTATTCTTTATATTATTATTTGCTGCCATTTATCTATATTTGTGTCAAAATGTAAGTGTTGGTTTTTTTAGGAAGCGCTGCTTGGTTTCCTGTAAGGGTTTAATGAGAGCTGCTTGTGAAACCTTGTTTCTGGCATAGCACCATATTTGCAAGAATTCTGCCCTGAGAATGTTAAGTCTGTAAATTCCTCAGGATAAAGATTATCTGCCTGTTATTTTACACAAGCCATGGTTTCTTCTAATCACTTCAAGGCCAGTAGCCATTTAATTGTACAGGTTTGTTTAATTCTTTTGTCCAAAACCCATTTTGTTGACAGCACGTAAATCGTATATGCTGTTTGCTTTTATCTCGACAGATATCAGAAACCCTGTCATTTTATTTTTTATTTACACCTGAAACTGTATAATAATTAATTGTTTTTGAATAAAATTATTCAAATGTATCTCCTAGTTGTACAGCAGAAAATGGGGTATGGTCTAAATTCAGTATTATCACTTTACCACCCTGAAGCCTCTGGAGATAGAGTGATGGCTGCTCTCCTCCTTTTCAACTATATAGCTTCTAGCTAAAGTTAAAGGGGATATACAGGTATGGGACCTATTATCCAGTATGCTCGGGACCTAGAGTTTTCTGGATAATGGATTTTTCCGTAGTTTGGATTTACATACCTTAAGTCTGCTAGAAAATCAAATGAACATTAAATAAACCCAATAGGCTGGTGTTGCGTCCAATAAGGATTAATTATATCTTAGTTTGGATCAAGTACAAAGTACTGTTTTTTTATTACAGTTGTTCATTCCGTAATTCAGAGCTTTCTGGGTAATGGATCCCATACCTTTACTATAGAAGTGCTGCACCATTTTTATACAAAAGTTGCCTTTTCTCTTAGAGCAGCACTCTGAGTTTCAGATCCATAAAAAAGCAGCATGCATATTCTTGACATCCAGTCTGATAATCCTAGCGGCACTGGTAGATCTGTGAGAGCACTACAAAAGAAGAAGAGAGAAGTATAGTGCAGACTTATTTTTTTTGGGGAAAAAACCCAATTTTTATTTTTTGATAATACTGCACATTGTATACACTAGTGATACTTGTTTCTGTGAAACCTATTGGATAATCTCGCAGCCCCCTGCCAGCATGACTGACTGATCCAGGCAGGGCCAGAACTAGGGGTAGGCAAAAGAGGCACGTGCCTAGGGTGCAAAGCTTGGGGGCGCCAGGCACTTACCTTATACGCAGCCTACCCCTAGTCCGGCAATTGTTATCACATTGAAAAGGGGGTGCGCTCTGTGAAGTTGAAGTGCTTTGCGCTAACCACGCTCGTCCTCGGTTGCGCACGATTACGCATGCGCGTCCTCGGTTGCGCTCCATTGCGCACAGCTTTGGGGGGACCAAAGTTACCAATGGCCAGCTGGGTTGCCTGGGGCAACTGACAAATCTGGCCCTGCACTGGATACATGGACAATGGTAGGAATGTCAGAGAGCAGGTAGATTTGGAATGGGCTAGGACCTAAAATAAAATAGAGTTTTTCAGATTGACACAATTCCTATTTCTGATTGCACCATGTACTGTAAATATCACTTTAAATCTTGCTTTGTGGTTTCATGCTAAATTAATGTCAGTGTATTTTAAGATTAAAACTTGCCTTAATCTCCTCCTGCAGCTTCCATTAACTTAAATGGGAAACATCTGGAAGTCAATCACTTTTAGGTTACTATGTAGACTAAAAAATTTGGACTAGTCACTTTGGTAAATGAAAAAGGGCATTTCCCCTATGGTCAGGTTTTTTTAGCATTCCACTGCGTTTGGCTCTTCGCTGCATCTGTGTAAGGAAGTAGTGCTGCAGATTGTGGTTGTGGTATGTGGTGCTATCACCTATGTTATGTGATAGCATCATAACATATAGCATAGCATAGCATATGTGATAGCATCATAACTTATAGCATAGCATATGTGATAGCATCATAACATATAGAATAACATGATAGCATATGTGATCGCATCATAACATATAGCATAGCATAGCATTTGTGATAGCATCATAACATATAGAATAACATAATATCATATTTGATAGCATCATAACATATATCATATAACATAGCATATGTGATAGCATCATAGCATAGCATATGTGGTAGCATCATAACATATAGCATATAGCATAGCAAATGTGAGAGCATCATAACAAATAGCATAGCATATGTGATTGCATCATAACATATACCATATGTGATAGTATCATAGCATATATAATAGCATAGCATATGTGATAGCATCATAGCATATAGAATAACATAGCATATGTGATAGCATCATAACATATACCATATGTGATAGCATCATAGCATATAGAATAGCATAGCATATGTGATAGCATCATAACATATAGCATAGCATATGTGTTAATACCATAGCATATAGTGATAGCATCACATAGGTGCTTGTGCAGAGCTGAACTTTCCTGACTTATACTTAAGCAACTTTTTATCTGATATCTTGTGAGGAGGCAATTATTTTTGGATCCTTCTGTGTGAACCATTAGGCTGCTCTCTCTTTCAGGAGTGGCCAAGACAACACTCAGTGCTGGCTCATGTATGGCCATTTTAAGAGGGTAACGTAATTATAAGTCGCAAACTTTATAACTGGTCTAGTAGCCCGTAGCAACTAAACAGCAGGAAGAATGTACCGGTCACCAGTTTGGAAGCAAAATGTGTAACTTGTATTACATTATACCATATCTCTTTTTAAAACAGATGGTATTTCTTTCTTCTTATATATAAATACAAATGGGCCAAGGTATGTGCTTTGATCAAACCTCCTTTAATAACAGTCCTGAAATATATATAGCATTCCGTGCAAAAACATAAAATGAGAAGAGAGAACTGTTTCTTTATTATATAGCTGTAGTTATACATTTAACTATTGTGCTGGAATAAGATCTCATCATCTTAATAATGAAATGAGAATTATCCTGTAAACAATACAAATGTTTAATGCACTGATTGAATAGTTGCTAGTTCTTTTACATAATGATTTTTCCTTAAAATTCTTTCAGTTATAAGTACAATGAAATACGTGAGAGAATTGGATACCTGGTTTGGTGGTTGATTTATAAACCACTGTAATTTCCATAATGGATGTTAAGATCTTGAGATAAAGGCATGTTTCGGAATTTCTGCCTTGGGGCTATTGCCGTAGTACTTTGTATCCTGAACAAACGCAAATCTGCAGTCGATCACATGTACCTTGGGTACTTTTAAAACTGGAAAAAAAGCAATAGGAAAATATTTAACAAAAATATTTGATAAACACAATACGTGCTAGCAGATAATGTGGTTTTTGACCCATTTG
Source organism: Xenopus laevis (assembly GCF_017654675.1). Taxonomy (NCBI): domain Eukaryota; kingdom Metazoa; phylum Chordata; class Amphibia; order Anura; family Pipidae; genus Xenopus; species Xenopus laevis. The sequence goes on along the minus strand of NC_054376.1, from coordinate 49,560,813 downwards.
CTCTGACACATTCAAGTGATCAGGTAATTTGGGTGATGCTAGTGCACCTCACTTTTCAAATAGTGCCACAGATTCTCAAGTTGAGATCAAGGGTATATTTATCAAAGGGTGAAGTTAGAGATCACCACAGTCCTCTAGAGTGAAATTCTGCCCCTTTCCATTCATTTCTATGGGATTTTTAAAAGAGTATTTATCAATGGGTGAAAGTTCATCCTTTCAAAATCCAATAGAAATGAATGGACAGTGGTGGAATTTCACTCTAGCAGACTGTGGCATTATTATTGCAGAGACAAATTGAATTGTAATTAAGCAGAATTTGGTTTAAAGGGATTCTGTCTTAATTGCACTGTATACACTGCAAATAATTCACTCTACAGTATAAAATTTCATTCCTGAACCAGCAAGTGTATTTTTTTTAGTTGTAATATTGGTGTGTAGGCAGTCATCTCAGGTTATTTTGCATGGTCATGTGCTTTCAGAAAGAGCCAGCACTTTAGGATGGAACTGCTTTTTGGCAGGCTGTTGTTTCTCCTACTCAATGTAACTGAATGTGTCACAGTGGGACCTGAATTTTACTGTTGAGTGATGTTCTTAGATCAGGCAGCTGTTATCTTGTGTTAGGGAGCTGCTTTCTGGTTGCCTTCCCATTGTTCTGTTGTTAAGCTGCTGGGGGGGTGATATCACTCCAACTTGCAGTACAGCAGTAAAGAATGACTGAAGTTTATCAGAGCACAAGTCACATGACTGGGGGAAGCTGGGAAACTGACAATATGTCTAGCCCCATGTCAGATTTCAAAATTAAATATAAAAAAAAAAATCTGTTTGCTCTTTTGAGAAACAGATTTCAGCGCAGAATTCTGCTGGAGCAGCATTAGTAACTGCATTTTGAAACAATTTTTTTCCCCATGACAGCAAATGGCATTTCAATATATATTGTTGGATATTTCTGGATAACAAGCTTCTGGTTTATAGATCCCACACTGTTATGTAACATAATTGAAAAAGGCCTTATGTAAGTTTGGGTCTGGAATTAAGCTTGTGCAGATCTTTAGAGTTATTTCCATCACCACAGTACATTCAGTAAACTCCTATGTATTTATAGAGGTGTGTAGTGATTATATGTGTACATGTAGCAGGGTGTAACATTTTGGCATAAAAAGAGGTAGAAGCCTGAAAAAAGCTGTGTAATATAAAGCAATGAGTTTGGATGCTTTGTACAGCACTTCTACACAACCTGATAGAGTGCCATTGCTACACAAGATCTGAGGTTGTGTAAAATAATGCAGAAAATCATGGTATTAGGCTGGACTTAAAATATTGTACCTTCATTTTTACCTTATCTAAAAAAAGGTATGAAACTCTTTATAATGGATGATTTCTATGCCGTTCATTCACAGGGGCAACAATCTAAATATGCCATATATATTTTAGAGTAAAAAGTATTTACTTTTGTCTAAAAACAATTGGTAATAATATACAGTATAAGGAAGTCTTGGGAGAAATGCTTTACTTTGAGAAGTTATTTTGACTTTATGTTTATATCGACACATCCATTTCCTTGTTTGCTCTCTCTGGCGAACAACAAATAATGATCTAGAGCATGAATTCTAGAGATATACTGTGTGCTCCTGTCACATAAGACATTACCCTTCATTTTAATGTCACATTACATTTATTTCTTGGGTGATTACCTGTCTGCAACCTGATGTTACCCACTGCTGCCTCCCATTGCGTTCAGTGGGAACTGCTTGAAAAAAATGTTACAGAAAAATTCCCTGTGTGCCATGATGTTTACTGCTCTGCTCTTTCAAAGAATCTGTGTATGTATTCAAATGTGACAAGAAATAGAACAGCACCGGATTAAATATTGTATAATATGAAGTTATGTCATACAAGTAGGTAACTGTGGGAGGATCTTTTTATCTTATAATTTGACAAAATCTTAATCTACTGTAGTGACATTGAATTTTCTATTTGTCCAATGGAATCTAGCCAGGTGCCAAGATTGTGATCACATGATTCACATTATGTATGGTTTCTTAATTACACATATGCTTTTTTTGTTTTATGTTTGTAAACCTATGTTCTTGCTAACATTTAAATTTCTGTCTAGATTGTAAGCCTTGCTTCAGTAATGCAAAGTTGGTTTATGAATGTGTAGCAGAAGCAATATCATTAGCAGATCTGTTAAAGGGGTTGTTCACCTTCAAACACTTTTTTTTCAGTTCATTTGGTTTCAGATAGATCACCAGAAATAAAGACTTTTTCCAATGACTTTCTATTTTCTATATGTGAGCGTTTATCTAATATTGAAGTGTAAACTTTCATTTTTGACCATCTAAAGCAGCTCTGGGAGGGGTCGCCGAATTTTAGGGTGGTGGCACATGAGGCTACTGGAGATATTAACCGCCCAGCAACAAATCGCCTCTTCTTCAGGCAACTAATCTTCCCTAAATGCTTTCTGAAGTTGCCTGAAGTTTCCTCGTGAGTCAACTTCGGGTGAATCAGAAAATGAAGCGTTCAGAGTGCCATCCTGTCGGCGATTTACATTCTAGCCAGCGGGAAGGCATTTAGGGGAGATTAGTCGCCTGAAGAAAAGGCGATTTGTTGCTGGGCGACTAATCTCCCCCAGTAGCCACGCCTGCCACCACTGTATCTAAATTGATACATTTAGTTGATACATTTGTTACCTTTGTCCCTGCTGAGCAGAATCCCTGAGTTTCATTAAAGGCAGCTGTTAGAATTGATACAATACTTGCTAATATACCCAAGATACTGCTGAGAGATGTATCAACTAAATGTAGCAAATTTTAACCTTCAGACTGTTCCTGGATCACTGAGCTGCCAGACTGATACACTAGAGCAGGGGTGTCCAAACTTTTTCCAACAAGGGCCAGATTTGGTGAGGTGAAAATTTGTGGGGGCCATCTATTCAGCCTGGACATCACTAACCCTTCTGAGGTAGTTATCTTGCGATTAAGATCATTCACTCCCAGAGATGCGTGTATGCTGAAAGTGTTGGCAATAGACACGTACTGGCATGTAGTGACACGCCGCTCTCGCATACTTCTTTAGGGCTGAAGGTGTCCATAGACATTCTGACGTGCCATAGGGCTGAAGGTGTCCATAGACATTCTGACGTGCCAGTACAGTAAATTAAAGAAGTATGTGAGAGCGACGTGTCATTACATGCCAGTACGTGTCTATTGCTACGCGATTCCATCTCCGGAAGTGAATGATCCTGATTGCACTGTGCTGATGGGCCGCATTATTATTCATTTTATGACGGAGGCTGCGGGCCAGTGTAAATTTGAAAAAGGGCCGCAATTGGCCCTCGGGCTGGACTTTGGACATGCCTGCACTAGAGACATGAACATTAAACTTTAAGCTTACATTGGGGAAACGGTAAAAAATAAAAGATAGAAAGCTATTGAAAAAAGTCTTTGTTTATGGTGAACAATCTGAAAACAAATTAACTGGAAAAAGTTTTAGAAAGGTGAATAACCACTTAAGGGCAATGACAAACGGTGCTATTTGTAGCCTATGTTTTGTTGAGGCTCTAAAACACCAGAAAATACCTTGCTGAGCGTAGACAATACCGGAAATTGTTTATGCTGAAACACTCAATTTCATAATTGCTCCACAATGCCTTCATTTGCACTTCCGAGCTATTATGCAATTTGAGTGTTTTAGCTGAAGCAATTCCCAATATTGTCTTTGGCAAGGTATTTTCTGGTGTTTTGTAACTGCATCAAAACCCAGACTACAAATAGCACTGTGTGAAGTTTAAGAAGCTTGCATGTGGCTTTTGTTCCATTGTTTCAAGAGACATAACCAGCAGCACAGAAAGGCACAGAAAAGAATTTTTTTTTTATTATTGAATGTGGAAAGGTTTCTTAGAATGTAATTTTCTTTCATTAGGCAAAAGTTTACTTTAAAACATGTTGGTGTATGCAGGAGTTTTTCAGCAATATATGAATGAACCATCACTTGTGTTAAAGATTTATGTCCCCTGAAGTCTTATCCATACCGTTTACATGTTCATTCCAAATTTGTTTTGGCCATTTAGAGGTTATAGTTGTTTCCATTTTGGCTTCAGGAATGTTGACATTGAATACATTTTTTCAATAACCATTATAAAACATTTCCAAGGACAATTATTTTTTAGCATAGCCTTCTCTCACTATTGCTGCTATTGGTATGACTTTATATTGCTTTCCGAAGTTGTCCTACGCACCTCATATTAGTTCTTGTTTTCTGGATTTCTATACTGGTATTTCCACCAATATGGTATTATCCAGTGACCGATATTATTTGAAAAATTATTTTTTTCATGAAAAGTATTTATTTCAATAGTGTTTTTAAATATGTGCTGTTTTATGTTATATATGAATTATAGCTACATGCAAAGTGCAGGGGTTATTGTTCAACACCAATTCAATTAAATGTCAATCTCAGGTTTGACCTGCATTTTAAGCAGAATGTACATAGAGAGGAAATGGGCAGGGATGAGGCGGAGGTTGCCCAGTTAATATTGTTTTCTTTTGCTATGCTTCTGATCCTATTGCTGCATCTGGGTGCATGACTCTTGACTACCTTGTGTCATTGCATATTCCAAAAAACTGCCTCGAATTAAGTCTAATTTAAAAAAAGGCTAATGAAACACGCTACAAGGCGTGCATTAGTTGGGCTCAGTTGATACGACATATAGATTAAATTAAAAAGCACAATTTCAGTGAGTTATTTGTCAAAGTATAAGAAAAGCTTCACTTTCAATAACCCCATGATTATTTATGCAGTCCCAGAAATCTTGGATAGAAAATTCTTTCACCAAGAGGGAATGTACCTACATAATTCCAAGCTCAAAAGATCCACACAGGTAAGTTACAATATTAATAAGTCACACCAACTCGTGTTTTCCTGTGTGTTATTTTGGGGAGGCCATAATGAGATGCTTCCAGTGCAATTAATCCCTACCCTTTGATGTTGCATTTAGTTAAAAATAAAATACATGCCTAGGCTTTGCTGACATGGAAACAAGTACACATTAAATTTGAAAACCAAGATCCTTTAGTATTAGTATTATACATTAAGTGCTATGGCACACGATGCATATTTTTGCTTCTGCCATCCAGCAGAAAACAGCCATGCACAAACACCTTTACCTGTTATTAGTCCCTTTTTTTAGTGTTTACTGCATGTAGATTAATATAGATAAATATCTATTCATGGTATATGTCATGGTATATGTTAAAGAATGAATACATTTTACACACTGAAAAAATACACTTAAAATTGTGCTGTGCCTTAAAGGGGTTGTTCACCTTTAAATTAACCTTTAGTATGATGTAGAGAGTGATATTTTGAGACAATTTGCGATTTGGTTTTCTTTTTTTATTAGTTGTGGTTTTTCAGTTATTTAGATTTTTGATCAGAAGCTCTACAGTTTGCAATTTCAGCTATCTGATTGCTAAGGTCCAAATAATGATAGTAACCATGCATTGATTTAAATGAGAGACTGGAATATGAATAAATAGATGAGTAATCCTAAATAGCAGTAACAATATATTTGTAGCCTTTCAGAATATGTGTAGTTTAAATGGGGTCAGTGACCCTGGAGAGAGTCAGAAAAGAGAGGGCAATTCATGCAAAAACTATAAAAAATAAATAATGAAAACCAATTGAAAAGTTGCTTGGCTATTCTATAACATACTAAAAGTTAACTTGAAGATGAGCCACCCCTTTAATGAGGAAAGTGATTTTTGACATAGACAAAACAAGGTATTCTAAAAAGGATATGGAAATGTGAAGCTTAAGTTTCTAAATGGAAGTTACACTCAATCCACTGCTTGTAGCATTTGAACACGCTCTGTTCAGACAACGATCTCTCCATAGATTCTATTTGTGTACACATTTAGATCTGTTACTGCACCATGAAATGAGTGGAAAATTTGCAAATGAGTAATAGGAAAGTTGCTTAACCTTCCACATCACCTGAAATGAAAGTTTAGTGTGTATGATTCTAATTTAGACATAATCTGACTCTCTTCATAAAGGAGAAATAAAGCCATCTGTATCCCAGGCCATATGCCACCCTTGAACACAATTAATGCATCAAGTGTCTTAATGGGATCCCTCAGCTAAACATGTGGGAATAACAGATTAAAACCATGTTACATAGAAAGGTGTGCCCTTGTTATACTGGAAAGAGTGAGCTATCTGAGACATGAAACAAACTATACAAGTTAATCTCTTTCACTTTTTTAAACACTTGGCTTAACACAGTGAAGCAAATACAATTGTAACTGCTGTGATTTGATTTTGCTGATCACTTGTTTTTTTGTTTTTTTTAATTTCCCCATTAGATGCCTTCCAGGATGCCAGATTTGCCAGCAACTTGTGAGGTTTGTTAGCTGACTTATCTCTATTATTTTGCTATGAGCTACATTTATAAAAATACATACATTTGGAGGCACATTTATCAAGGGTTGAATTTCGAATTCATGTGAGTTTTTTTAAACTCCCATAAATTCGACTTGTCGAAATGTATTCATAAAATTCATTTAATTTTTCCCACACTTCAAAATCATGCATTCAGGTTTAATTGGCTAATGATAACATTGATGTATGTGATAAGGGACTGTAAATTGGGGTAGGGGCTCTGTATGTATGTATGCATATATATCACTGCCAGCATTATAGAAACCAAAGAAAATAGCCATAATACTGTTAAACATTGGAATGCTTAACCATGTTTACTGTCTTCAACAGATGTTGCTGTGGCCGCCTGGTCAGACAACACGCTTGTTTCACTGCAAGTGTTGCTACAAAGTACTCCGATGTAAAACAAGGTGAACAGGTCAATGAAGAGTTAGAAGAATGGTCAGTAGAAAAACACACAGAAGAAAGTCCAACAGATGCCTATGGTGTCATAAATTTTCAAGGTGGCTCACATTCGTATAGAGCAAAGGTATTAAGGTTAAATCAGTCCTTGTATTTCCAAGTAAAATTATAATGTACAGATACATGAGTGCAATACTTATAAGACGTGCTAGTAAGCTTAGCATATAGGAGAAGCTGCAAACTCAAATTTTCTGCTTTCAGTGACTTAAAGAGTTGCACCAATTTTAGCTCTATCATTTCAAATATATCTATGAGATATATTAGCTATTGAAGTTATAGTATTGTGTGCTCTGTGCTATGTCATGTATATCCCATCTATGCGTGTATGTGGTCCCGCGATCCGACCGCCCGTATCGGATCCATTCTCATCCGATCGTTGGGCCCTAGGACCAACGATCAGATAAGCCCGATATCTCCCACTTCAATGTGGGCATATCGGGAAGAGATCCGCTCATTTGGCGACATGGCCAAACGAGCGGATCTCTACGTGTTTGGCCACCTTAACACCCTCTTTCAAAAGATAGAGACATTAAAGATTTATCATTACTTTTTTTTTTTTTATTGCTAGTATGTGAGGTTATCTTATGACTCCAAGCCTGAGGCTATTTTACAACTGATGCTAAAGGAATGGCAGATGGAGTTGCCAAAACTTGTCATCTCAGTTCATGGTGGAATGCAAAAATTTGAACTTCATCCCCGTATCAAGCAGTTAATTGGTAAAGGTCTCATTAAAGCTGCAGTGACCACAGGAGCCTGGATTTTAACTGGTGGAGTTAATGCTGGTAAGTCAGAAGTTTTGTTTGTTGAGCCTAATGACAAATGGATTTATTGTAATATCTTACACAAACAAAGATTATTTGGAGACGGGACTGCATTAATAATGTTTCTCATTTACTTAAATAAGTATTTTTTTGGGGGGGGGGGTTGCAACTTGCTCTATGTGAACAGATCACTATTGATCTGGTATATTCATAAATTTTAACTAAAGCTAGGTATCTATGAGAATTGCAGCGTTTCTGAGGTTGCTTTAATTCTGCCACTAGAAACAGTCTGCGACCTCCCAGCTATTTGTCAATTACCCCCTGTATTCACGTTTACTTAGTATGGTTGCCATGTTGTATGCAGTCAACATTTGAGCCTCCCCTTATAGTCATGTATTTCTGAATATTAGTAGTGTTTGACTTACTGCCCTAGCTTTTCTGTTGTAAGAAACATCTTAACCACCCCCTGTATGCACAATAGGTATGTGTTAAAGAAAACAGTTTGTGTCAGCAAGGTATGCAGTCTATTTCCGAGATTAACAAAATTGCTAGTTATTTGTCTTACTGTACAAATAACACTATTCTTAACCCTTCTGTTGTTTGTGTATGTCCATTTTAAAAACAGGGGTAGCTAAACATGTTGGAGATGCACTTAAAGAACATGCATCAAGGTCATCCCGAAAGATTTGCACCATTGGCATTGCTCCATGGGGAGTAATTGAAAACCGCAATGATCTTGTTGGAAGAGATGTAAGTGAAACAATGTGTACTGGAAAACTGATTATTGTATCTCTTCTTTTATGAAGGATTCCTCAAATTTTAATGTACTTTGCTTTCATGGAGTGGGATATCTTGTGTGATACATGGTCAGTCTATTTATAACGAACATGCAAGCAAACATTTTGAATAAGTAAATGTACTAGGTTGTCTGTTCCATTGGGGGGGACACAAATAATAAAAAAAACAAATCTCTCATCTTGTTTAGGTGATGGCTCCATATCAGACTCTCTTAAACCCACTGAGTAAACTCAATGTTTTGAACAATCTCCATTCACATTTCATACTTGTGGATGATGGAACAGTTGGAAAATATGGCGCTGAAGTCCATTTAAGAAGGGAATTGGAAAAAACAATTAATTTGCAACGCATCCATGCACGTAAGTCATTATACAAAATGTAATATTGTAAGTTAAAAGGTCTATGCATAATTAAGTTAGCAATATTGTGTTCTTTCCATTTTAACTTTTTGTGCTTATTGTAGTAGGATGTTTGGACACATTTAAAATGGTATCCTATCCACAATATCCTTTGGGTTTTTCTTGGTTGTAGGAATTGGCCAGGGAGTCCCAGTAGTGGCTTTGATATTTGAAGGAGGTCCCAATGTCATCCTCACTGTTCTGGAATATCTTCAAGAAAGTCCACCTGTGCCAGTTGTTGTGTGCGAAGGCACTGGGAGAGCTGCAGACATACTGGCTTATGTACACAAACAAACCGAAGAGGGAGGGTAATGATTCATTTTTTTCCTACTTTATCCATCAACATCTGATTTGTATTTCTGAAATTGTCAGCCTGTAGAGTACTGCTACCTATCCACTTTTTGGACTATTACATTTAAATGGTGTATATTTTTGTGTTTTCAAATGTAATTTGAAGTCACATTGCAATTTTTATATATTCCGTGATATGAAGGATAATTTTAAATGAAATTGCAATTGAAAGCAGTTTCTGTCTTTTTCTGCCTTCTAAATTTGCCTGACTTCAGAAGCAATGTATCAAAAATTAACTCTCCTCCAGCCAAGACACCAGTGCCAACATTTTTTTTGCACATATCTATTTTTCTCCTCAGATCTGTTAATCATAGAACTTGCAAGCCATTGTGAAAGAAGAGATGGCCAGGGGCCTATTCACCAAATAGGCACTCAAGGGCCTGTGCTTGGGTGACCGCTTTAAGGGGGCGGTCCTTGGATGCTTATATGGTAAAAAAAAAAACTTTGACTCCAACCCACCTCCCCTGCTGCCATATGCCTTCCTATCAAATCTGGCAGCAGAGGTTTGGGGGTGGGATGGGGTAGGGGTTCCCTCGCAGTTCCAGTGCCTAGGACAGCACCGCACCTGAATATGCTACTGGAGCTGACCACCAATAGAATATTGCAGTCATATAAGTTTTCAGAGAGAGGAGGGAATTTGAAAAGACAAGACTGCTTTCAACTGAAATTATATTTACATTTACAAATGTACAACATTAAAATTATCAAAAAAGGTTTAATGTATAAGTTGCTTAGAATGTTTCTTTTATTATGCAAACAACAGTTTTTGGGCAGAGATCTCATTTTCTTCTTCCTGACTTCAGAGGCAGGCTGCATATTCATTTGCTTCAAAAGTGATTTGGGGTTTCTGCTTTTAGAACCTTACCAGAAGGGGCTGATTTAGAAATCATTTCCACCATCAAGAAGACTTTTAACTTCAGCCAGTCTGAAGCCATCCATCTTTTTCAGACCACAATGGAGTGCATGAAAAGCAAAGAACTTGTAAGTGACAAAACGTTTTACAGTGGCATCAATATTTTTGAATGAGTTTTATGTAAATGCAGTGTTCGATGCACACCAGGAGATATGACACTTTAAACTCTAACTTCTGCTTCCTTTCTTTAATTTGGCTAATGTCATTATAACTGCAGACATGCTTTATCTATCTCTGGCCCCAAAGAGTGAAGCTTTCAGCTGTTTGGTGTCAGTGGGAATCCCCAATACTAAAACACATGAATAATGTATTTACCGAAACCAGGGGTTACACATTTTATGTTTTAGCACCAGAAATTACCACTGACATCAATATAAAGGTTTTATTGGGAGATCTGTTGTACGTGGATAGTATAAATTTCCAGTGGGTGACAAATCTCCCCCTTGTGTCGTAGGCCTTAGACACAGCATACATATCTAGAATCTGTGGAACATCTACTGTGTAGATACATTGTGAGTCCTATATTTTTGGTTGTTTATGTACAACTCACACACAAGTTTTCCCCACAGATAACAGTATTTCACGTTGGATCAGATGAGCACCAGGACATTGATGTTGCAATACTTACAGCACTGCTAAAAGGTGAGATGGCAACTGTTTTTTTTTTTTGCGTGTGTAATATTTGATGGTGTTTGTAATTTACAGCTGAAGAGAAACATTTTGTAGATACGTTACCTTTTACAGTATGGGGCAAATTTGCGATTCAAATTCGAATTTTCACATTTTTTTTTATGGTCAAAACTGTCAAATTCAACTAGGCAATTATCCAAACTTGATTCGAGTTTTTTTTTTTTTTAAATGTCACTAGATTTTCGATACTCTGGCCCTTTAAGAATTCTAATTCAGCTATTTGCCACCTAAAACCTGCCAATTACTGTTTTAAGTCAATGGGAGAGGTCCAGGGATCGATTTGCAAATGTTTGCAGCCTTCCTGACGTTAGTTTTTCTTGGAGAAAAAAACCTGAATCGAGTTTGATCGAATTAGAATCTAATTTGTTTCAAATTTTCAGGTCATTTAAATTCATTTGAGTTTTAAAAATTAGATTTTAATAATACATTTCGCCTAGTCGAATTTCGAATTCATTCGAATTTAAGGGAGTTTTAAAAAAACTCACATGAATTCAAAATTCGACTCTTGATAAATGTACCTCCCCGTGTGCATGTCACAAAATATTGTAGGATACGAACACCATGAATAGTCATCCAGAGTTTTACCATTTGCATTGCATTTGTTTCTTTTTTTTCTCCATCTTCTATATTTCTGTTGTATAGGAAGCTTGTCAATGAACTATGGAGTTGCGCTTCAAAAACAAGTGTTCTGGCTCCAAATATATAAAAACTGAACACTTTATTTGCTTGCTTTTTTTCTATTTGTGGCTAAGCAGCACCAAAAGCTAAAGTTTGTATATCAGCTGCTTACTTTCAGGTAAAAAAAAAAATCTACAGAGCCACTAGGAGTGATGATTATGCACAAATAATATTTATCAGTGTAATAGCTAACTTTGAGAAACCGAGCCCATTATTCAGTGCAAAAGATGGTTTTAAATAAAATACCGGTAAGCAAATCTGTAATCAAGCACAACATAACACAAAAACTGGAGCACAAACTGGTAATGCCCTCTGTCTGCTGTTAAGAATACAGAAATAAGCAGTAAAATATGATTGAAATGTGCAGTTAATTTATTTCTCTTTATGTTATGTTTGAAAAGGCACAAATGCTTCTGCTTTGGACCAGTTAGTGCTTACACTGGCATGGGACAGAGTTGACATTGCTAAAAACCATGTTTTTGTCTATGGACAACAATGGCTGGTAAGTTTTCATTTTGACTTAACATTAACATTGAGACTCTGTTTGCTTTGGAGACTTTTATGTTTAAATGATTTAACAGAGCATGCAGGGCTCATTTTCTAACAAAAAATGTACAGTAGTGCAGTCACCTAATTGTCATTTGTATGATGCAAAAATGCAGAGTGCAGTAAATAAGCAATGTTGTGTTTGGTGCACAATATCAGCGATTTATTTATTGATTTGTAAATGCAGTTGTTTGACCAGTACTTTGGCAACTTCATCTAACATGAAAAATAGAAAGCGCGTTTGTTTTGCTGGTGCTATCTCTGTATTTGAGTCTAAAAAAAAAAAACAGTACAGTGTATTTTGATAACCATATGTGTCTGGAAATAAGACAAGTAATTACAGTCACTCTTCTATACTTAGGTTGGGTCCCTGGAAAAAGCCATGCTGGATGCACTTGTAATGGACAGAGTTGCATTTGTCAAGCTTCTTATAGAAAATGGGGTCAGCATGCACAAATTCCTAACAATCCCCCGTTTGGAAGAGCTGTATAATACCGTAAGTTAGATGGGAGCAACATTTTTCTGTTTATAGACATTCTTAATACACTCTTACCAACATATTCTCATTCATAGCTACACATAATTGGTAACCTGTTTTAAATGTTAATATATCCATGAATATCCAAAGAATCATCATGTATTAACTCAAGTCATGACCCTATTTACAAAAATATCTTTTCTATTTTTTCCATTTAAAGAAACAAGGTCCTACTAACCCAACTCTGTTTCACCTAGTCCGAGATGTAAAACAGGTAAAGTAAAACAAAAATGAAACTCTATTTCATAACTTTTTTTTTATTTCTCCTCATTTAATGCATGGAAACACATTACTGCATTTGTCATGTACACAGCATTTTTTTTAACCAAGGGTTACCAAGTTTGGGATACATTTCCTTTTTCTGGCATGCGTATCATTATAATAAAATATATTTTCAATGTTTACATGATGGATAGCTTTTGAATAAATACAAATATACCATGAATATATCAGATTTGTCTTTCATAAAGTGAATGAAAGAAATATTTACAGTGACTTGTCTCTTTTCATTACATGGCAGTAACTCCTGTTATAAGTTATTATTCTGCTTGGTTTTGTTGTTACTGTCTATCTGAATTACATTACTTTGCAACACTATAAACTTGGTTTTCAATTTTTAGGGAAATCTTCCTCCAGGGTATAAAATTACATTGATTGATGTTGGACTTGTTATTGAGTTCTTGATGGGTGGAACATACAGATGCATTTATACAAGGAAACGCTTTCGAATTATTTACAACAATATACAAGGTGGCAATCGGGTACGTAAGTCGTTGAGGAGATAATTTATAGACTTTTATAGGATGAAGATGATGATCTACCATTTATGGTCTTGCAGTAGCTTGAAAATCATTATATTTTGCTGTGTGGTATACTATAACTTGATACAGGGAAGAACTCAAGACACTGAATTTTTAAACTGATTTTCACCTGCACAGTTCTAATTACATCTGAAATCTGAATGTTTTGTAAGATTCAGGCAACTGCTAAGTGTACAGGCAAGTCAAAATGTCTCATGAAGAAACCCAAAGGAATTGAATAGAGTAGATTCACTCAAGATTTTCATACTTCTCACGTTTTTCTTCAGAGATCTGGAAGAAACACTTCAAGCAATACACCACAGATGAGGAAAAATCACGAATCATTTGGAAACAGGGCTGACAAAAAAGAGAAAATGAGACATAATCAGTTCATCAAAACAGCACAGCCTTACAAGCTAAAGGTATGTGAGCACTCCTAAAGGAGTAAAGGAGGACATCCACAAAAAAAAACTTTAGTTATAATAATAACATAGTAATAGTAAAATAGTAATAACTATTTTAATGGTTTAAAAGTAATTTGTGAATGAAATTGCAGTTTATACCTTGATCTACTATGGGACTGATTCTTTAAACAATATAACAGCAGTCAGAGCTTTTTATTCAGCTGTTTGCAACATTATGTCACGAGTTGGAGCAAGTCGTACAGATAAAAGCCAGGCAGAAACTGCTTTCAATAGAAATTACATTTACAAATAACCCTCGGAAATGTCTAATGAATGCATGTTGGAAAGTTGAATAAAATTACACAAAAGAGTTTAGGTGGCGGACCCCTTTAATGACAGGCAGTTATTTGTAAGGGTAAAGGACATGTAGGAGCAATGCGCCTATCAAAATAAGCTTCTTTGATTTACACTGAGAAATTGTTGTGAGACCTTTGAGTGCTTGGAAAATTTTTAACTTATATTAATTTATGCAAGTATAGGGTAAGCTGCCGTATAGTTGATGAGAAAAGTTTAATTACTGGGAGATGCTTAATGTAAGGCAAGCCATAGTCAGGGCCAGACTGGTAATCTGTGGGTTCTGGCAAATGCCAGTGGGGCTGCTGTAAGTTGCCATAGACAGTGACTTATTGGGCTGTTGTGGGCTGTATGGACCCCTGTGTGGGTTGTATGTGCCTCTGTTTACCCAGGGCCTATTTTGAATCTCATTCCAGACCTGGCCATAGTGATTATAATTACTTACCTGATACCCCAGACCACCGGTATTCCTGTTTGCAGTAAATGGCATTGTTCCCGGGTACTTCTGTAGGAACACCACAACACAATCTTCTACTTCTTAGATCTTCTGATTTGCCTGGCCAGTTTGCATATGAAAATCCATCTTTTTGTTTCAAATTTTGGCTTTTGACTCTACACCCTACTAGAATGTAGAAGATGATGCAGAAGAAGATGGTGGGCTAGGTGTTTCTTAAGTAATAACTGAGGGTTGGTACACTTCAGGAGCTTACCTGGTATCAGGTAAGCAATTAGAATCACTGGGGGGCTAACATTTTGGCACCTCCCCCCCCATGATTATTTCTTACCTGCAACGGCATGGTATTTTTTTGGGGGGGTGCTTTTGCAGAAGCAATCTATAGGAAATGGCTTGGGCAACACAAATAATGGCTATAAACATTGGCGACTTCATTATAATATCTTCTACCTACTGCATTTTGTCTATATTTTTGCTTCTATAAGTGGATCCATTCATGAAATTGGTTAACCATCTGTGGTGGGTTGCTAGCAGGTTAGTAACCAGCCAAAGAGCCATTTTCCAATTTGTGTATATGTAAATGGAGCATGTTTAACATGTGTTTTGAATGTTAATAACATGTTAATAACTTGTCTGTCTATGTTCTGTGTATGTATTTTCTATATAATGTAATTATGTAGTGAAGATCTCATTCAGCCAGTCATAATGCTTTTTTCCAGCAGGATGTCTCTGCAGATGATAGTAAAAAGAAAAATACCAAAGAAGAAATTGTTGATATTGATGACCCTGAAATGAAACGATTTCAATATCCTTTCAATGAACTGTTGGTTTGGTCTGTGCTAATGAAGAGGCAAAAAATGTCACTTTTCTTTTGGCAACATGGAGAGGAATCCATGGCAAAAGCATTGGTTGCATGCAAATTGTGTCGGACCATGGCATATGAAGCAAAACAAAGTGATGTTGTGGATGAGATTGCCGAAGAATTTAAGGAGCATTCAAGGTATCTCTATTGGATCTTGTCTGTATTTCAGTCACTATAGAATAAACACAGAACCGTCTCCTGAAAATTGTCTGCACTATTCCATATAAAGGGAAGGAACTAAACGCTGTGAAAAACGTACTTTCATAACACAGTCCCACCACCTAGTAGTTTGAGCTGATCTATCCACACTCCTTCTTTTACCTTAATGGGGTACTGTATAATAATTACCCCCTGTTATTGTAATTCGATTAGATGGTTTATATTTCACATATTGCTATTTCTAAATTCAGTTAATATATTTTTCTGCCTCATAAGGTTTCTTATCTCTTGTTAACTTTGTTTTGGTAGGACAGCAGAAAGGTGGACATCTCCTATAAGCTTGACCCAGATAGCTTAGTATTTTCATGCAAATGAAATCTTCAGCAAATCTGTGTGAACCACGATCCATGTTTCAATCAAATAAGAGTTAGGGTAGCAAGAAACTCACAGTCAAAATGTACAATGGAGCCAATCCTTTTAAGGCAACCAACTATTGTCATGTGTATGATGCCAAATATGCATAAGTCGCAGCACATTTCCCATTCAAATGAATATGAAGTGGCTGCCAGTGGACAGGTGCTGTTTTCATGGTGATCAGAATGCCCTTGTGCTATTATACCAATAAAGATGTACTTCACTACCCTATAAATGCTTTCCATGAGTCTGTATTGTAATATTGTAATCCTGTATTAAATTATCTTTGGTTTTAACAGTGAATTTGGACAGCTGGCTGTTGACCTCTTAGATCAGGCATTCAGACAAGATGAAACCATGGCAATGAAGCTTCTTACCTATGAGCTAAAAAACTGGAGCAACTCTACCTGCTTAAAGCTTGCTGTATCCTCTCGACTCCGCCCATTAGTTGCTCACACTTGTACCCAAATGCTGCTTTCTGATATGTGGATGGGAAGGTTAAATATGCGAAAAAACTCCTGGTATAAGGTAATTTGCATAAATATTGCTGTGGTTCGTTCGGCAAATGCCGAATTATGGAAAGGTTTTCTCCATTTTCTCAGAATAATCCAGAATTATTTCCTTTTTCTCTGTAATAAGAAAACAGTACCTTGTATTTGATCCCAACTAAGATATAATTAATCCTTATTGGAAGAAGAAACAGCCTATTGGGTTTATTTAATGTTTACATGATTAAATCTGGAAAACCTCAGGTCCTGAGCATTCTAATTCATCTTTAAGTTAATGTTTAGCAAAATAACACTATACTGTTAACCGCTTTTTAATTGATCTTTAATTTTAAAATGTATGAATTATTTTTCATAATCTTTTTAGCTTGCAATTTGAACTGTATGGTCTCTGTAAGGCTGCAGTTTTATTGTTAGTTGTTTTACTTAACTTTTTTTTTATTCAGACCCTTCCAGCATATCTGATAGATAGCTGCTGAAATCCCAAACTGAAGTGCTGCTGGATAAAAAGCTAAATAGAGCAATGCAATAAATGATTTGGAATGCTTGGAACTTGGGGGTTTTAAATAATAGAACTTAGTCCTACAATTGCTCCATTTATTTTAGTCATATGCATATCCTGTAAAATATATTCTTATAAATGGTACTTTGTGATATCCTCATTTATCATTTGTGCTTAGTGATATAATTTGTGCTATATGACTCACTAAGTTTATTATAAAATAATATACCCCCTGTAATATATGAGAAATATAGAAGTCACCTTGAAGTTCTATGACCTGTATAAAGGCACATTGGGCCTATTGCTTTTTATGGTTATGGAACTCATCAGTGACATCTAATATCCTTATATTTCTACAACAGCTGGTACATTATTCCGTGTGTGCATATCTTTGGCTAACTTCTCTTTACACTGCATTTCAGGTGATTTTAAGCATTTTGGTTCCACCTACAATCCTTATGCTTGAATATAAAACCAAGGCAGAAATGGCTCATATACCTCAGTCTCAAGATGCTCTTCAGATGGCAATGGATGACAGTGAAAACAACTTTCAGAATTTACCAGAAAACATAGCCATGGTAAATTAAGGTCTTGTACAAATTTTGCAAATCACATGCGGTTTATGATTAGATCTAGTGGTAAGAAATTATTTGGATGCCAGGAGCATAATACATTTAATTTGAGTGTGGCACCAATGTATAATACTGAAAAAGATAAACCTATAAAAATAATTACTTTAACCTTTTTAGACTTTAGCACATTTAGTTGGGCTTATGTGGATGAAGTGCATAATTCCATAGACTGAAGGGAAACAGTTATAGTCCTCACAGGGACAACTCCTCACCCATCCTTAGGCTTACAGATGTCCATACCCTTCCTACGGATGGCACATCTCACAGGATTTCAGTAGGCTGTTCCACATCTATTACGATAGGCTACTATCCTATTACTGTTACTATTGGATAATATAGTCACCCTTGGGTTATCCTAGTTAAAACAAAAAACTGTTTCAAACCCCATATACACCATAGCTACTGTGAAAGGATAATAAAATTGTAGGTCTATCCAAACGTCTTTTACAACTGTCAAGCTTTATTGCTTTTACAGTGTGTGTTGTAAATCTAATCCTAGAGGCATACATCTGTTACTGGGAAAACAAATCAAATGACATACCAGTCACCAGTAAAACATATATTTTCTGTATTCTTTACCCGTTCATTCAGAATGTGTTGTAAGTGTATAACTATTAGTTACTGCAGATATTATCCTTAGAATATAAGCTACTTGGTTTTATACATCCGTTAAAATGTGTGTGTTTCTTTTTTTGCTGTGAAAATCAATCATTCTTAACCAGATGAATATTGTATCTTTTCTATTTCAGAATGTATTCAGGGAGGTTCGGCCTTTTGATACTATGGATGTAAAGCATGAAATTGAGACCCAGGCTAAACCACGGAAACTTCCAATTACACAGAAATTTTATGCATTTTATCACGCTCCAATTGTGAAATTTTGGTTTAACACAGTGAGTACTTATGAAAACTTGACCTCCAATGCAGTCATTTGCACAGTAAAGTGTTAATCAGGATAAAATCGAGATAGATATGTAATCTAGAGTTGTCAAACATCTATGGATTAAGATATGTGGCATAGTATCTGAGCACAGATAAAGTAGGCCGTACACATTAAAATCTGCTTGTTTGGTGAGATTGCCAAACAGGTGGATCTTTGGCAAATTTGATCACATACGTGCTGGGCCAAATCTGGCTGCTCAGATCATTTGGCCCTTGGGACAAAGATTAGATAAGAATGGAGGCTGATCCAGACCTGTAGAGAAATTTTAAACCTGCCAGTTATAGGGTACGAATTTGGCAGTTGGGCTCTAGAGGCTGAATCAGCAACTTACATCTGCCCAAGTAGGTCAAGATATAAGACTTGCAACAATCACGTCTTACAAACCTAGATTTATCACAACTATATTGTTTTCTGCCAGAAACCAAGTCAGTTATGGCTGTGTTTTATGTGTTAATATGCAATAGACATATACAAATGGGAATTAAAGGCACTGTGTCCCAGCCCTATTGTTGTTTTCTTTATAATGCGTAATAAGTGATAGTTGGGGTTCACCAGACTAAGTATATTCTGAGTGCAAATGCTACTTGGCCCAGCTCCGATATTTTATGTCTTGCGGCTGCCACTGTTGAGCAGGAAAGTTGTGATCCAGAAAGCCTTATTACAGTTTTCTTATTTTGTTCTTTTTAGCTGGCCTATCTAGGATTCCTTATGCTTTTCACATTTGTTGTTCTTGTCAAAATGGAATCATTGCCTTCAGTTCAGGAATGGATTGTGATATCTTATATTTTTACTTCTGCTGTTGAGAAAATTCGAGAGGTTAGTATATTTAATGTTTCTTTGCAGTAAGAGAATTGCACACATTATCAAGCAGAAAATGAGGTTGGCCTGTAATATAATCTGATTTTACAAGGCCAATTATTAAATTCTGATGCTAGTTGCACTGGTTTTTGTGCTGCCATGTATTATCTGTATTAATTACTAATCGGCCTTATATTGTGACATTTATATTCTATGTGCACTGTATATTTGAGTTGGTCCCTAAGCTCAGTAAGTGACCGCAGCACAGAGCATGTGCAGTGAATCAGCAGAAAAGAAGATGGGGAGCTACTGGGGCATCTTTGGAGACACAGATTTTTACTGCTAAAGAACTGTAGTTGCCTTGGGCTGGTACAGAAGCCCAAAACATAATGTACAACACTTCTAGTCTACTTCTTAATTAAACTTTAGTTCACCTTTAAGAAATGAGCCACAAACGGCTATTTCAAGTCTTTTATCGCCCAGGAATTTTGTAGCTATGTAAGCATGGGTACCTTAGCATTGGAAAATATGCTAATTATTTTTTTCTTCTATTATCAGATCTTTATGTCAGAGGCTGGTAAAATAAATCAGAAAGTTAAGGTGTGGTTTGGAGATTATTTTAACATTACCGACACAATTGCCATCATTACCTTCTTCATCGGATGTGGACTAAGGCTTGGGGCATATCGAGATATGCCTGAAGACCAGTTGAAAGATGATTATAAATACCTTGAAAGCATTTCATTGGCTGGGAGACTTACATATTGTCTCAATATCATTTTTTGGTATGTCAGGTTACTGGATTTTCTGGCTGTTAATCAGCAGGCTGGACCTTATGTTATGATGATAGGAAAAATGGTAAGTTCTTATTACTAATAAGTGTATTACCTCAGGCTGAATTATGGAAGAGCTGATCTATTTCTTCTCCAACTATCACGTTTTCCTCAAAGATAAAGATCTACGTTTTATGTTTGATTTACTTCCCCAGAGGCAAACTAACACAAACAAATGTCCTTTAATATGTTTAAAAATCCTTTTTAACCTAAGCTTCACAATTACAGGGAGGCCTAATGGAGAGATTTGTGGGCCTTTAGCCATGAAGGAGGCTGCAAATCAGGCTAGGTCCATTTTCTGTAAATCATTTAAGTGGATCTGTCACCCAGACATTAAAAGCTGTATAATAAATGTACTTTTCAAATTAAACATGAAACCCAAATTATTATTTTTTATTTAAGCATTCATAGCTGTTTTAAACTTGTTTAAAAATCTCAGCTGTCAATCCAATATTGCCTGCCCCTCCTTTATGCCTTAGGCATAGAGGCGGGGCAGGCAATTACTTTCACTTTCCATTTTGCACTTCCTAGATGTAACTGCCCTTCCCACATTCCCCCTGTTCTCTTCACCATTTAATTGTGTAGCCAGGGCAATGGGAATGGACATCAGGTCCCCCATTCTGGTGCACAAACAAGATTCTGAGATGATGCAAGGCTTGTCTTAATAACAGTGTCCACAAAATGGCTCTTGCCTGCTTGCTATAATTATTAATTCCCAGACAAAAGGAAACAAGATTCAAAAATTTTTTACAGTGTAATTAAAGTTCATTTTGCTTGACTAACATGATAAAATAGGATTTGGAATTATTTTTTCAGGTGACGGATCCCTTTTAAACCATTTTTCCTTACCTCAATCCTAATAATGCACTGGGCCTGACTGGTTTTAGAGTAGAGCAGGGAAGAGAGGGCATTTGCTTAAAAAAATGGCAAAATATAGAAGTACGTGTTGAATATATATGTATTTATAATGTAAAACATCTCCCAGCACCCACCTACAGCCTCCTGATGCAGAAACTGTGTAGTAGTAAGAGTTCACTACCAGCTAGAGCGTTACAGATTGGGTATCCCTTTAGGGCAGTGACAGAGGATAACATTCCTTTCCATAGCACATAGTGTAAATTGCTGGAGGTAAAATACTTAAATTGCATAATCATGCAAAAAATGCGTAAGATAGGATTTATGACGTATTCTCACATTGGGGCTCAAGCACATCTGTACGTTTTTACTACTGCATCTCTCGAATTTCAGTGTCAATAAAATATTAGATTTACCTTGCCGTTGACTTGAATGAGTCATATTGAATCATGTTTACATGATGAAATTACATCGGTCTCCAAAAGAAGTTAGTGGCTTCGGATTCTAATGTACAGATATGAGCAGTCTGAACCGGTTTTGCAAGAACACATTTTCACTGTAGTTGCATTAGAAAAGTGTGCTTTAACCTTCCTATGTCACAATGTGATCTGAAATGGTTTAGTCTGCTAACCTCTTCATTCTTTCAGTGTTTATTAATATTATTATCTATTTATATTTAAATTGAACTTTTTTTTTTGTTTGTTTTTTTTACTTTGACTGTTGTGTTTGTTTGTTTGGAAGCTTGATCGATCAGGCTGTGATATACATTCGAATAGTTGAATATGCCCCTTATTTAGATTTATATTACCTTAGAAATATTTCCAGACATATGAGATTCCTTTGAGAAAAGTTATCCCTAATTTGGGTAAACCAAATGCCTGACCCTAGCAGCCAGCAGGTGTGTTGTGTTCAGGCCCAGACTAGTAACCTGTATATTCTGGAAAATTTCAGAGGGGCTGCTGTAGGATGCCATTGGAGGGAATTATATGGCTCATTTACAAGTAGAAGGGCAAGAGAGCATCCCTTAGTGCTCATGCACAGAACACTTCTGTCCCAGTACTTGCTGTGGTCTCCACTTTGTTCTGGATACAAGGTGCAATGGGCACTTGTAAGTCTAAAGTTTCCCACATATTGTCAACAGAATACCCCATTCCATTGTGAGTGCTGAGAATCACTGCAGATACGTGTCACTGTACATGCCACACGATTATGCGATATGGCTGTTTTAGCTGATACAATTCTGAACACCCACAATGGCAAGGTTGACAAAAACCGCATATTTGTCATTGTCCTACTTTACAAATTAACCACAAGTCACTCTTATATTTTTAGTTTTGAATGCCCTGTCCTTTACTCTGCAGGTGTCTAACATGTTTTACATTGTTGTCATTATGGCTGTTGTGCTCTTGAGCTTCGGTGTTCCAAGACAAGCCATTCTGTACCGTCAAGAAGAGCCATCTTGGCCACTTGCAAGAAATATTGTTTTCCAGCCTTACTGGATGATCTTTGGTGAGGTATATGCTTATGAAATAGACGGTAAGATTATTTTTTTTTTTAATCTACTTCATATTTGATTTTAAAAATATGGGTACTGGGTTTGTAATACGTAACACAATTTAAGGAAGCATAAGTCCTGAATATTATGTAGTAAACATTTGCATACAAATTTTGACATGTTATCAAATTCAACAACAAAACAAAAAACAATTTCTATGCATTTTTTCTATATTCACTTTCAAGTTAAAGGACCAGTAAAATCAAAAATTTTTAAAAAAAATTTGTTAGTATAGAACGAAATAAAAACACCAAGACAAATTAAACTTTAAAATAGCAATGTCTTTTTAAGAAATAACTTACAGAAACTCTGCTTCCTGTCCTCTACAGAAAAGGTGACAGGGTGACGACGATCCATCGTGCGGCGCTCGATTTCTTCTCCCATATTCTACTGACAGCGTGTGGAAGGTGATGTCAGCGCTGCTGGAGTAACAAGCGCTCACAGCAGCAGCTGGCATACTTATTGACCGGGCTGGAAACTGGGAGCAGAATGGGCAGCATGGAGTTCAGGGACTCACTGTTTCTGTACAGATCCCTCTGTTGGATCTGAGTTCTCTGGAGCGCTCTCTGTGCACTGGCAGCCGTATAGTCAGCAGGTTGCAGGTCAGCACGTAGGACTGCCACTTGCGCCTCTTCCCTTGTTGTGTGCAGGGGCTGACCTGCAGATATTAATGCCTGGCGCTAGGAGAATGGCAAGCCTATATGAGTATTAGATGAGGCAGCTTGTGCCCAATCCTTCCCAGCAGCAGAATGGTCTGTGTGCGATCTGTACTCTGCAATAATATTGCTCCCAACAGCCCCACACTGATACACTCCTGCACCGGGAACCCAGCTGTCGGATACCCCGGGAATAAACTTACAGTGAGGCGCGGAGGAACATTGTACGAGGTGAATGTGTTTGAGGTGCTGGTACCACAGCAGCTCCAGGGAAACCTGCTGACTATACGGCTGCCCGTGCGCGGAGAGCGATCCAGAGAACTCGGAATGAACAGAGAGGATCGTTACAGAACCAGTGAGTCCCTGAACACCATGCTGCCCATTGTGCTCCCAGTTTCCAGCCTGGTCAATAAGTATGCCGCAGCTCCCAGGGGAGGTTTCCAGCTGCTGTTGTAAGCGCTTGTTACTCCCAGCAGCGCTGACATCGCCTTCCACACGCTGTCAGTAGAATATGGCAGAAGAAATCGAGCACCGCACGATGGATCGTCGTCGCCCTGCCACCTTTTCTGTAGAGGACAGGAAGCAGAGTTTCTGTAAGTTATTTCTTAATAAAGGCTTTGCTATTTTAAAGTTTAATTTGTCTTGGTGTTTTCATTTCGTTCTATACTAACGCATTTTTTTAAAAAAATTGATGTTACTGGTCCTTTAATTAAATGAAAAATTCTCTCCAAACTCTTGACAAATGCCAAAAGCTCTCAAACTCTGCAAAGAGGGATCTGCACTATAATGCTGAATTAATTGTAACCATTTCCAGCTGACACATACACAGGCTAAAGTCAGTCCTGCTGGCTTTTTCACTAATGGAGATTGCCTGTGCCATTTTTAATTGTGATGGCTGGTTACCACTGGTGCAAATGCTCTTCAGCTCTAGAGCTCTCAGATGTGTATGCAGTTCTTGCTAGAAAGTGTTTTGTGTACAAATCTTTTATCCTTTAGCTCCTTATTAGGGGAATTACACCAGGAGAAATATGAGAGGTGACAGGTAAGGTTGTGGG
This sequence comes from Xenopus laevis, assembly GCF_017654675.1. Lineage (NCBI taxonomy): Eukaryota > Metazoa > Chordata > Amphibia > Anura > Pipidae > Xenopus > Xenopus laevis. Next base: position 49,536,455 of record NC_054376.1, on the reverse strand, counting down.
CTGCCAGACTAAAAGATATATGCAGCTTAGGAAATGCAGATTACAAGATGACACTCGCACATTTATAGAATTTATATGGAAAATCATGAGAAAAATAATTATACATTTGCCTCTTAAGGTGGACCTGTCACCCAGATGCAAAAAGCTGTATAATTAATAAAAGTCCTTTTCAAATTAAACATGAAATCCAATTTCTATTTTTTATTAAAGCATTCATAGCTGTAAACTCATTTAAACATCTCAGCTGTCAATCAAATATTGTCTGCCCCGCCTCTATGCCGTGGGCATAGAGGCGGGGCAGACAATTACTTTCACTTTCCATTCAGCACTTCCTAGAATTTGCTGCTCTCCCCACATTCCCCTGTTCTCTTCACAGTTTAATTGTGTAGCCAGGGCATAGTAATGGACATCGGGTCCCCCATTCTGGTGCACAAACAAGATTCTGAGATGATGCAAGGCTTGTCTTAATAACAGTGTCCACAAAATGGCTCCTGCCTGCTTACTATAATTATGAGTTCCCAGACTGAGGGAAACAAGATTCAAATAATTTATATAGTGTAATTAAAGTTCGTTTTGCTTGACTGATGTGATAAAATAGGATTATTAATCATTTTTTTGGGTGACGGGTCCCCTTTAATATTTCAATCAAACTTATGCAAAGGAAACATAAAATAATAAATGGAGCAGAAGCCACTTGCATTCATCATGATGCCGTTAAATGAGACTTGTATTGAAAAGAAATTGTAAAGAAATTGTAAAGAAAAGTGTATTTTCTAAAAAATGATTATGGTTTTATTCTTGTATTATCCTTCCCATTGAATTAGGACTGTTAACTTATGATAGTGAGTGCTGAATAATGGCAACTCACTACCCCTTTAAATAGTGCCTTTGTTTCATATAGAAAAGGGCTTAATTCTTTTGGGGTTATCGGTGACTTCATTTGCTTAAGGGCTCTTACTCACAAGCGTTTTTACCTGCGCTCCCCTGCGTTCCGTTTTTCGGCGTTCAGCCGCAGGGGAGCGCAGGAATAGACGCATTTCATTATTTCAAATGGGGCTGTACTCACACAGGCGCATGTAGGCGCCGAACACAGGTTGAGACGCAACATGCTGCATTTTTCCTGCGTAAAAACGCTCATGAGTAAGAGCCCTTATAGCTGCCTCCTCCCACAGTTGCACTGAAGAACTGTTGTCCATTGCTTTGCAATGTTTAATGTAATAAATATAAGTTCTGACAGAAACAATAGGCAGATGCTTCTATAGTGTAAAGCAGGGGTCAGCAACCTTTACTATCAAAAGAGCCATTTTGCCCCCTCTTCCACTAAGGAAAAATAGTCTGGAGCCGCAAAACATAACACCGCTTATAAACTTTTAAAAGTTTTAACCTTTTTTTTAATTTTAACTGTTACAACAACAAAAGTGCAATGTGTAGGCCTACTTTGAAATAAATTTAACACTGAATAGCCCTATTAAATACTAGTGTTCTCATCTGTTTAAAGGCGATGGCTATAGACGTCATTAAAATATGCGTCACATCCACGTCTATAGCCCTCGCACCTGCTGCAATTGGACTCCGGAGGCTTCTCTCTTGTCTTGAGTGTGCGACCGCAGTAAGGACCATGATGAATCATCTTGCTGCGGCTCGGTCTTGCCTGGGATGGCTATACAACCCTCGCACCTGCTGGTGGCTTTTTGAGCTGCCAACAGGTGCGAGGGCTGTATAGATGATGTGACAGTGAAAGCCGCAAAACTGAGCCGCAGCAAGCAGGATGGAGAGCTGCATGAAGCTCCGGAGCCACGAGTTGCCTATCCCTGGTCTAAAGGATTCTGTTTGTCCAGAGTTAAAGACATGAGTTGACCTCAATGCTAAAGCTAAGTAGTGAAGATTTTATCAGTGGGGTCTCTTAGTAATTCATATGCTTGCCACTTTGTCAGTCATCTAAATGCACATGTTCCACTGAGTACTGGTTTTATGAGAATCATATATAATAAAAGGTTCACTGCAGAGCTAAATAATGAAATTAGTTTTTTAGTTTATTGGAGATGCATAGCACTATATGTTTCAGACCACATGGGTCCTTCCTCTGGGGCAATTAACAGAACATAGAATGTGATCCTCATTAACACCCCACACCACATCACGTGACCCACTACACCAGTTCCTACTCGTGGCCAGGTGTATGTACCAAATCAACAAGGTATTATCCTAATTAGTGTTACCCACTGGTAAAACATAACATCAGATTGTAAGATGCAAATCAAAAATTCATCCAAGGGTCCTACCATACTAATAGTTTCTCAGTCCACTGTTAACATAGTCCATAGTATGTGTAGGTAGGCCCAAACGTTTTTGTACTATTCTGATCTAAAGAGTGTGTGGCAGGTTTATCGATCGAGCTAGGCAATTTTGAAAGATTTCCAGTAGTTTGATTGAATCAGGAAAGTGTTTTATTAATAGACACTTTTACAAGAGCAGGTGTTCTTTCTCTCTATAGGTGTTGCATAGACTTAGAAGGTTTTGTGTGCATATTGAGTTTCAAATAGCACTGAACCATTCCTTTTTGGCTGATGGCTCATAGGTCTGCTAACTGCAGGCTAGAAAGTTTACAACTCCCTAGACCACCTTTGGCAGGGGGGGTGCTGGGAGTTGTAGTTAAGAAATGCTTGGATGTCTACAATATTGCTATCGCATTAATGAATGTCTTTTTATTTTATATGTTGAAAAGCTAATAAGATTTTTAGATGATCTACATTATTTAATTGAATTTCATTTCCTCTATTTATAAAGTTTGTGCCAACAACTCAGTGGAAAAAGAACTCTGTGATATTGGAACATGGCTAACACCCTTCCTCCAAGCTGTCTACCTCTTTGTTCAGTATATCATCATGGTGAATCTTCTCATCGCGTTTTTTAAGTAAGTAATTGATTTTTGATGCACCAAATCCATAATGAATACTGGGTTTAGATGCATTTTGGCAGCATTCCGAACCAAATTCCAGAATGTGGTGCATCACCTCAAATAATTCTTCATTATGACGTTTTTGCAGGCTTTTTAAGCATATTAAACAGTATGTGTTATCAACAATTATCAAGTTTCCTGTGTCTTTGTTTTTTTTCTCTACTTTAGTAACGTGTACTTTGAAGTAAAGGCCATTTCACACATTGTGTGGAAATACCAACGTTATCACTTCATTATGGCTTACCACGAGAAACCTGTTCTTCCTCCACCTTTAATTATTCTCAGTCATTTGGCTTCCTTGTTTGGCTTTGTATGCAAAAGAAGAAAAAAAGACAAAACTTCACATGGACCAAGTAAGCCTGTTATATAACAGTCCCCTTCATTTATTTCATTTCACAAAGTGGCTTTGAATGTTGAATTTTTAAAAGAACATTTAGAGCTGTAGAATCTTAAGAAGTCAGTGGCACCTCGCCAAACTGCATTGTAGCCTTTGAGGTAGAAGAGTATTAACCAATGGCCCTGAAGACCACACTGAAAGAAGCGGAGCAAAGTATAGAATGTCTGTGTAGCTTTACTCGGCTCTACTGCAGTGTTTTTTGTTAGCGTTTATAACACTTCAAAATGGATTTTGCTTGTGGTGGTTGCCAGTTATCTGTTTCTAAGATTGAAAATGTCACAGAGGCACAGATAGCATCCTTTCCTTATCATACAACAAGCTTTCTGGCAGTCAGCATCCTGCTTTGTTTGAAATGGTTGTCAGGCTAAAAGACTGCTTGGCACTGGAGGGCTGATAATTATTTTTATAATATATTATATATATATATATATATATATATATATATATATATATATATATCTATATATATATATATATATATATATATATCTATCTATCTATCACCTGCAGCACTCTACAGAGATTATACATTATTCACACCAGCCCCAATGGAGCATACAGTCTAAGGCCTCATCACATTCAAACACACCAGGGTTAATTTTATCAGGAGCCAATTAAGCTTCCTGTACGTATTTTTTTTTAACGAAAACCCATGACCAAAAACATGGCCTTGCTGGGAATCTATTGTGCTGCAGTTATTGCATAACCACCTTTTTTTTCCCCTAGAATTATTCCTAACAGAAGAAGACCAAAAGAAACTTCATGATTTTGAGGAGCAGTGTGTGGAGACTTATTTTAATGAAAAAGATGACAAATTCCATTTGGGTAGTGAAGAAAGAATCCGTGTTACATCTGAAAGGTAAGGTATAAACATAACGCAATAGTGTGCAATGCTATTACAGTGAAGTAAATAATAAATTACAAGAAGACTCAATATGAAAGAGCATTTTGTAACCTTATTTAGAAAACCATGCTTTAACTTTTCTATCGAGTAATAGGGTAAGGGAATAATAGCAACTTCCTCAAGTATACTATTTAAATTCAGGGTATGGGGCACTTTTATGTTTTTATTCTGGGCAATTTGAAAGTTAGTTGAATACTGTACTGTGTACTTTCAGTTGTGTGATTTAAAATATCATCTGATCGATGTTTTGCTTACTTAACACTATTCATGGTTTTAAAGCATTGTTTGGCCTTGCAGAATAGTTCTAATCCTTGCCAAATCCCACACACTACAGAATGCTCCACCACTTTTCATCATTCAATCTGGGTTCTCTAATGAAAACAGGACAGTTAGATGTGATTACTAATAAACCACTTTTTCTTTTGTAAACTTTCAGGGTGGAGCAGATGTGTGTTCAGATTAAAGAAGTTGGAGATCGAGTAAACTACATTAAGCGTTCATTGCACTCCTTGGATACGCAGATTGGTCATCTGCAGGATCTGTCTGCTCTCACTGTGGACACTTTAAAAACTCTAACTGCACAGAAAGCATCTGAGGCCAGCAAAGTTCACAATGAAATAACACGAGAGTTAAGCATTTCAAAACATCTGGGACAGACCATGGTAGATGATGGACCCTTGCGTTCTTTGAGGAAGAAGCATAGTGTTGGAAATTTCTTTGGCTCTTCTTTTCCACAGGGGAATCAAGAAAGCAATAGTAATCTTATTTTTAATATCTCTTTGAGAAACGAGAGTAACATTCAAGGCAAGAAAACTGGAGATGAGTTCTGTTTTCCGTATCAGAGAGAAAATTTAAATATTCCAGAGGCTGGTCCATCTGGAAGTGCCTTACTTCCTAGCAAAGACTGTCCTACAGATGTGATGGAAAATACAGAGGGAACAGAATCTCTTACAGATAATCAAATAGTTGACAATTTTGCTAGTAGTGAGCCAAAGTCTGCATCAGGAATGGCTACATTTTTTGTAAGCACACCAACCCAACCAAATTCAGCAAGCCAACTAGAACTGGAACCGAAAATGGAGAAGTATATAAATCAAAGGGCTGCAAGAGAAGTGGAGAGTATAGAATTTGGAGCATTTGTTGGTAGGTTTAAAAAAAAACCTGTGCGCAGTCCTTAAAGGAGAAGGAAAGCTACGGAGACATTTTATTGCCAATAGATTAGCTGCAATAGTGCAAGCTAGAATGCTATATTTATTCTGTAGAATGTTTTACCATACCTGAGTAAAAAGCTCTAGAAGCTCTCTGTTTGTTTAGAATAGGAGCTGCAGTATAAATGTGGTGTGAAATCCCTTCCTGCCTGAGTCTCTCCCTGCTCTGGGCTCAGATTACAGTAGAGAAGGGAGGGGGGGGAAAGAGGAGCAAACTGAGCATGCTCTTGCCCAGGGCAATGAGGTTTAAGCTGAAGGCAGGAAGTCTGATACAGAAGCCCATGAGTACACAATAGAAGGAAAGAAATGCAGTGTTTCTTTTGACAGGGGACTCAGAGCAGCACTACTTTGGGGGTTTACTGGTATATTTACATGGACCTTTCTGATAAGACTTTCTTAGTTTTTACCTTTCCTTCTCCTTTAATGCACAGTAGGATTGGCAATCCCTAGGTAATATCAGCAGGGGATTGCGCAATGAAAAATGAACAGACCATCTAGTAATATAGTAAAACGCAAATAGAGCGTGATCATGCATAGTATTTAAGAATACCTTTTCAATGGTGCAATGTATTTCAATTAAAAAACAAGTTCATATCACATACCAAGACAGAGTTCAGAGTCCTTTTAAGTTTCAAGGTGAAATCTGAAAATGCAGTTTCCAACCAGGCCAGACCAATGGTCAGCCTATCTCTATGAAATATTACATGCATGATCTGCTGCAAACTGAAGATAAGGGAGAGATCAATGACTGCCGGAAAATTAAAAGGACACTGAAATCCATACTAGAGGATTTGGTGTTTATTTCATTGTTAATCATCTCTAATGAAAAAATATTGGAGTTCTTGAATACTACACCAGAGAGGTTCATTCTATTTGTTGTTGTTTGACTATTACTATCTGTTATTGGAAGTTTTTTTTGTGTTACTGTAATGAACATATGTATTTCAGGTATGGGACCTGTTATCCAGAATGCCTGGGGTTTTCCAGATAATGGATCTTTCCTAAATTTGAATCTTCGAAAATAATGTAAACATTAAATAAACCCAATAGGATGGTTTTGCTCTAAATAAGGATTAATTGTATCTTAGTTTGGATCAAGAACAATTTGGAGCTTTCTGGATAATGGGTTTCCAGATAACAGATCCCATACCTGTACATACAGTACATATGTTGTAGGCTTTGCTTTGATACCATGCTCAAGAGTAAGCTTAAATATTTTAATAGTAAACCTATTACTGATATAGTACCTTAAAGCTATAGAATAGCTTCTTTAAAGGAACAGTTCCGTGTAAAAGTAAAAACGAGAGTTAGTCAATGGCTTTAAGGGGGACACATGGGACATAACTGTTTAGTGAGTTTGCAATTGATTCTCCGTATACATCTCAGATTCAAAAGCAACAGTTATGACCCAATTGACCCCCTCAAGTCACTGAATGACCCAATTGACCCCCCTCAAGTCACTGATTGGTTACTGCCTGGTAACCAATCAGTGTAAACCACTGGCTATTATGTTACACATCCAGTCACTCCAGCTTTTATACATTACATTTTTGGCTAACTATATTGAAAACATTTTTATTTTGCATAGCCTGTCTATTTACCCAGTTGTTATTTTTGTACAGAACAATTCTTTTAAAGCAAACACTTTTTTTTAAAGTTACAGCTACAGTTTCTACTTTAAGACATTCACAACACTGACAGTTTTCTATCTTGCTTATCCGTTAGCTCCCAACAATTTGAACACATCCCTTCACTCTGACCCATCAGAACACAACTAACTGATGTGTAATATAAGGGTGTCCTAATTTAGGTTTGTAGTTTAGATAATATGGTAAGTCTTATATTTTCTTGAATAACATTAATAACAACCTACCTTAGCTATATCCATGCTCTGAGCTCTGTTCACCAACCTGTACACACTAAATAGCTTCTTTGTGAATCAAATCTTATGGAACTGAGCCAGGGTCACCCGTGCCGCAAAGCCCCCTCTAGGACCACAGCTCCAGACGCAACCTGGCTTCAGCCCCAAGAAGTATTGATACATTTAAATATTTTGTTTGTAATTGTTTCCTGGAAGTATATGGATATTTACATTTTTTGAATGTTTTGCTTTTTTGGTTATTGCAGCTTATAGAATGTTTCCTCTGTTAGGGTTGAAGAGATTGTTTGTGTGTATTTAATGAAGTCCACTAACTTATATTTAAAATATCCAGACTTTATTTTTATTGTTATTGTTCTAGGTCACAGAGACAGTATGATTATGCATAAATATAAAGAACCTGAATACAAAAACAAGGAAGATGCAAATCCAACTGATATGGTAAGCTTTGTGACTCTGCAGGAATACATCTGATCTGTGCTACCTACCCCTACCTTACACATCATTCACATGCACAAGGTAGGGAGTAGCAGAACGTGCTTTGTCTTTTGTCAGGGCCTTGTCATAACCTCCTGCCTCTCCGACTCAGAAATCCAGATCTCATGCAGCTTCAAATCCAGTTCCCACAAAGCCTTGGATAATTCTGTTATTCTCAGGCCTGTTAATTCGTTGCAGGTCTGTTAATTAATGAACATAAAGAGTTCTGGGAACTAGAGTCTTTGCTGAAGGGGAGCTGACTACTGATGTTGCAATGGTATGAATAGGCAGGGAAGAGAGAGAAGAGAATCGTAAGAGACAGAAGCTGCTTTCGATTACAATTACATTAACAAATAACTAAAAACCATTTACATTTAAATGTTTAATTTATAGGGATGCACCGAATCCAGGATTCTGTTTGAAATTCGGCCTTTTTCAACAGGATTCGGATTTTGGCCGAATCATTCTGCCAGGCAGAGCCGAGTCTGAATCCTAATTTGCATATGCAAATTAGGGACGGGGAGGTAAATCACTGGACTTTTTGTCACAAGGAAGTAAAAAATGTTTCCCCTTCCCACCCCTAATTTGTATATGCAAATTAGGATTTGGTTCGGTATTCGGCTGAATCTTTTGCCAAGGATTCAGGGGTTCGGCTGAATCCAAAAAAGTGGATTTGATGCATCCCTATTAATTTATGTTAGAAAGTTGCTTGGAATTACATTTTTATTTTTGCAAAAAAATACATTTTTAGCCAATAAATTATTATAATCCAATTTATTCTGTATTCTTTAGCAGGCAATTGCACAAGCTGTTCCTAGTTTAAAGCAAGTGAGGTCTTGTGCTGGTTTTATGGATCTCGGCACAATATCCTGTTCCTCACAGTTAAACAAGTGTAAGTAACTGCATATGCTGACCAGTGATACTGTCGCAACTTTAGCTTTTGTCTACATAATGAAGATTGCTTCTAGGGTGCCATTCTTCACAGACCGAAACTAATGCTACATTTTTTATCTTATTAGTGCACAGCAGCAGCAGTAGTAGGAGGGTGTCCTTAATAGAAGATTCTAATTTAGAAGAAACCAAAGAAACCTTTCTAACGGTAATTGTAAATAGCTTAATTGCTCCATTGTTACATCATTCAAATTTATGCCACCAGTGATTTGTAGTTTCATTGCACTTGGGATTTAAAAATATGTAGGATACTTATACCCTCAATTCAATTACGAATTGTTCAGACTACTTGTGGATATAAAACAAAGTTGTAGCATGCAATTTCAGTCTGTAAAGGCCAGCAAGATATTGTGCTGTGCTATAAAAGGTATAGTTTAAACGGAGGAGAAAATAACGTTTCCCTTTTACAAGGCAGTGGTTTCTTTGCTAGTGCAAAGACGAAAAACAACACGCGACATTGGCCTTAAGATTAGAGGAAGGAAAGGTTTCCCTTTAACTAGCTAAAGGTTTTTTAAGTACTGTAAAGTTAAATTGTTTATCAGAGCATGACTTGGGTAGCTGGGAAACTGACAATATGTCTAGCCCCATGTCAAATTTCAAAATTAAATATACAAAAATCTGTTTGCTCTTTTGAGAAATGGATTTCAGTGCAGTATTCTGCTGGAGCAGCACTATTAACTGACGTGTCTTGAACAAAAAAATTTTCCCATGACACAATGCCTTTAATGTGGAGGCTGCACAAACTGCTAAACAAACTAGAACTGCTAAAGTTAATGTAGCCAGGGTTTATTTAGGCAAATGGTTGAACTTGATGGACATTGCAAATTCATAGTATAAAAGTTTTTTGTTTTGTTTGCAACTCTGTCTGTTTAAAGTACAGATGCATAATGATGTGCAATGTACTAACTATGAAACATTATTTTTGCAGAACTGGCTTCACGCTCATTCCTCTTCCACAAGCAAGGCAAAGTAAGAAATGTTTTATGTTATCTCTCTTCGCCATTCACCTTTGCTGAAAACCTCACTATCCTGGGCAGCTTGTGTTTTCACAGCATGTAGACATTTCTGCACAGTGTGTGCAAGGCCGTATTACTCATACTGAAATTTGTGGCCTGGAAGCTCTACTAACATACAAAAGAGAGGGGTTTGCTCAATGTGCATTCCCTGGAATTTCTGTTGCATAACTGTTGTGTGCATCCATGGGTGGGCTGCAAAACTAATTCATTAAGGCAGATACCTAAGAACATGCTCTACAGATAATACTTTAGCTTTAGGGTTTATTTTACCATTATCATGCATTTATGTGTGTCCTTAAACCAGACCCCATTTTGTACATGCTTTAAGTCCATAGAGAAACAGACATTCCAAATAACCTAGAATGCCTACGTGACTGGTCAAACATCTTTCATGCATTGATATTTTTTCCTCCTAAAGTCTTAGCAGTCAAATTAATTAATCAAAAGTCATTTTGATTGTTACTCCATTAAGAGTTTAAATAAAGATACAGCAGTGACTCTTTACACAAACTATAGATCATAAAATGACTTTTTTGTTTTTAGACCTCCTGAAGATGATGCATTTAATGGTAAGTACGATTATCCGGACAACATGTTGATAATCTGATGGCATACTGAAATGGATTTTCCTGATTTGCTTTTAGTGTGAGATTGGTGTTATATTATTCTTTGAGGGGCATATCATTTGAATAAAATGTTCTAGTACTAATTACTAACATGCACCCTGTAAAAAAACAGTGACACATCCTGGTTCTAAAAATAATTTCTTGTTGAGAGTCGGGTACTGTAAGCCATTTTGCTCTACTTTTTAGCCCTTCAACCTGTCATTACCCTTTATACAGGACAGTGTACACACAACTGCAATTGTAAAACATGAGTTTTCCTTATGATGGATCTTTCCATATTTTAAATTTCCAATTTTTAAATTTCATTCCTTCATTCACATCTTAAGTCTGCCAAAAATCATTAAAACATCACATAAACCCAATAGGATTGTTTTGCCATCAATATGGATTCATACAGCTTAGTTAGGATAAGGTACTGTTTTATTGTTACAGAGAAAACGGAAATCCTTTTGAAATGTAGAATTATTTGCTTAAAGTGGAGTCTGAGAGATAGACCTTTCCATAATTCAGAGCTTTCTGGATAATTGTTTTCCAGATAAGAGGTTTCATACCTGTGATTAGATTATAAACCGTTCTGAGTGCAAGTAACATTTTGTAAGGATTCACAGGATCATTGACTTATTATAATATAGGCAATGTCAGTGCAGAGTACAGTGCATATGAACAATGACTTGTACCCATTGAGTTATATTTTAGTTCCATTTCGCATGATCACACTTAATGTTAATACAATGCAATTAGTGCAATTACTTCTGTCGTGTTTAGCAAAGAGGCGAAAGTTTTTACTTGGTTGAACTCTATAGTTTTTATGATATATGATATATTTATGAAATATATTTGGTAGCGCTGGATCCAGATGATATGTAAGTCTTCTCAATAAAGCACATTTTCTCCGCTATTAAGTCCTATGAGTACAGATTGCCCTCTAACATTTTGACAGCAACCAAGCCATAATGTGCCTACAATACATGAGTGCCTTCACATGTGGATAGATTAGCATTGTCTGTAAAAATTCTCCCCACACCCGAAAAATATAAATGTTACAGTTTAAATTGTTACTGATCGAAGTTATTTTCTTTTTTTAGCCATTGGCTCTCCATTTAAACCAATTGTGGACATCAACTACTGTTATTCAGGTTAGTTATTTAAGCCATTGAAACCAGTCTTTGGTGTATAAGCTGTTTCGGGGTCATATTTTAGTATTCATTTTTTTGTTTGTTCTGTCAGCTGTTGAGAGAAATAATTTGATGCGACTTGCCCAGAGCATTCCCTTCACTCCTGTACCTCCAAAAGGTAAAACTACTTTGACATTATACAAAAACCAATCATGTCATCTTTCTAAACTTGTAAGGAGTTGTCTTGGGGCTTTCAGAAGGTAATCTTTGAGCTACTTGGCCACACATGCTGCACAAGAAGGGTTTTGGGCCAGTGGCTGCAAAACACTTGTCATTATGGTTATTGGCCAGTTAAACTTTCAGTCCCGCCTACTTAAAATGTCCAAAACAAATGGATCAGGCTTTACAGTTTTTCTGGAGCTACTCATGGATTTATGACAGGCAATTTGATTCAAAATATTCAACAAAATCAGCATATGTATAGGCCACTTATGAAAAGGGTATAGGTAGTGTAGGGGTCCTCTTAGTTGACCCAGTAGAATAGCTATGGAATAGTTATTCCAAAATAAGAATAAACTCGTTATCCTGGGTGCAATTAGGATGCAGTTGATGTAGTATAGTTGGGCTGTACGCAGTTACCAGAGAACCTTGCCTTTATAGGACAAACCAAGTCCATTGATATGGACTTGCCATGAAATTTTGATATATTATTATAATTTAAAGGCATGATCATTTAAGACATTTTTAGTTGCAACCACTCACATCTGTTGTCAAGGTCTTATTGCAAAATTGGTTTAGTTCTCTTTGATTGAAAGAGTGTGCTGCGTTCTATAGCTTTCCCCTAAGTGAAAGCACAAAGTTAGGCTAAGACCAGTCATGAGCTTTTAAAGCATTGCAAGAGTACCAATAGATGTATTTTATAGGTTATTTAAGGCAAATGCCACACCAGAGACGCTTGTGTAGGCAGAGATTTTTCCTGATCCTTCATCAGAATTCATCAGAATTCAAAAAAGCACATGCTGGCAAGCTTATATAGCATTTTAAGACTTTTCGTTTATTAGTGTGATGCTGCTACTCATGACATGGGGAGGCACATATATCAAGGGTCATGTTCATTCTTGTGAGTTTTTCAAAACTCCCCTAAACTCCCATTAATTTGACTAGTTGAAATGTATTTTAATTCTTGCGAGTTTTTCAAAACTCCTCTAAACTCCCATTAATTTGACTAGTCGAAATGTATTAATGAAATAGAATTTGTTAAACTCAAACGAATTTAAACGAGCCGAAAACTTGAATCAAATTCGATTTAAATGATAAAAACTTGATTAGAATTTCAATTCTGAAAAAAAAAACTCGAATGTCAGGAAGGCTACAAACATTGCCAAATTGATCCCTAGGCCTCTCCCGTTGACTTATACAGTAATTTGGCAGGCTTTAGGTCACGAATAGTTGTATTCGAGTTCTTAAGTGGGCAGAGTATGAGAAATCTTGAAATTTCGAATTAAAACTCCCATCGAGTTTGGATGATTCACAATTCAAATTTGAGAGTTTTGACGGAAATCACACAGCTGAAGTTTTACTTTAGTAAGTGTATCTTAATCGCTATAGTGTATCCTGCACAAATACATTTAACATCCTCCAGCGCAGTTCAGCTGCAGTAACTGCTCCTTTACTTGCAGAAAAGCATAGTATGACATCAGCATTGCATTGAATCTCTGTGTATAATGTTACAGGAGAGTTGGTCACTGTATATCGGCTGGAAGAGAGCTCCCCAAACATGTTGAACAACAGTATGTCGTCCTGGTCGCAAACGGGACTGTGTGCCAAAATAGAGTTCCTCAGTAAGGAGGAGATGGGTGGGGGACTGAGGCGCGCAGTGAAAGTGGTCTGCACTTGGTCTGAGAATGATATCCTGAAAGCCGGTCACTTGTATATCATCAAGTCATTCCATCCGGAAGTTGTTAATACTTGGTTAGGGGTATACAAAGAAGATACAGTTCTCCACCTCTCCCTTAAAGTAAGTGAACATATTTTCCAAATATATTTTAATTTCTATAATATATGATAAATGCTCCGTCTAATAACTCATGATCTTATTATTCTTTATCAGCACTGCATATATATATGTATTAAGTCAGGCTGACCTGGGAGGAAAGCCTTTTTAAAAAAACATTCTATGGCCAAGGAAAAGTTTTTAGGGTATAATTTATTAAAATAATTTCTCCTAACTTTAAATGATTCAAGGAAATCCAGCAGCAGAGGGCAGCACAGAAGATGACATTTGCTTTCAATGCTATGAAGCCAAAGTCCATCCCATATTCCCCAAGGTAGGATTTTTACTTATACTTTTAATATTTCTAATTATCTGCCTTTTGATTTCTATTTAATTTGAAATCAATTCTGGTTGATTTATTGAATGTATAAATCAGAGCAAAATTATTTTGAGACTTGAAATATTTTACAGTTATGTCTTTAGGTGCAACATGTCTCTTGCTTTTGCAGTGTGTTTAGGATTTACTATTAAGTTGCCTTTAAGGAGAACTAAAGCTTAACTAAAGAAGTAGATAGAAATGTTGTACATTATGTTTTGTGCTTCTGTACCAGCCCAAGGCAACCACAGCCCTTCAGCAGTAAAGATCTGTGTCTCCAAAGATACCCCAGTAGCTCCCCATCTTCTTTTCTGCTGATTCTCTGCACATGCTCTGTGCTGCTGTCACTTACTAAACTTAGGGACTGGTTAGTAATTAATGCAAAAAATTACTACATGGCAGCACATGTAAGTGTAATTAGCATCAGAATTTAATAATCAGCCCTGTAGCATCAGCTTATATTACAGACCAACCTCATTTTCTGCTGGATAATAATTAGTGACGACCCCTAAGCTTAGCATCTCAACAGTTGCTCAGAGCCCACTGAGCATGTGAGTGTCACAGACACTTTCCAAGATGGTGACCTCCTGTAACAAGTTTGACGTTCTGGATCATTGCTGCAATTGACAAGCTGAAACTTTAGACTGGTGCAATAAGTGCAGTATATAAAATATGCCATTTTAGCCATATTCATTTTTATGGTTTAGTTCTCCTTTAATGCTGTATTTATTTGGTTGATAAAGTCTGAAGAAACTGGCATTTTCCTGAAAACATTTCAGTACTTATTGAAGAAGCAGCTTGGATAAGTGGTAAAAGGTTTAAAAAAAAAAACTCAGAAAAGTCCATGACTTATATCATGAACTTTATGAATGAAAATGTTCATCTACACCTTTACTTGCTAATGCAAAAAAAAATCACAGCTAAATTATAGGGACACAATAACCTAAAAGTATTATTTTAGTATTATTTTTTTTGCGGTATCCCATATTGTTATTATGTTTAGTTATAGATTATATATGTATTTTATAAATCTAAATGGACAATGAGGCACAATACCCTTTACTAGATACATAAACTGTCTTGGGTGCTGCTAAAAAGTAAATATAAACCAAGAAAATGCAACCATGCTCATTTGGAAACTAGAGCAAATAAGCGATTTATTGAAGAAACTGCTGTGCTCTTCCTTGGGGGACAAAAAAAACCTTAAATAGTTATTTAATTTCTGTCACCTGACTTACTATATTTTTATATGGTCATGGAACACATTAGTGGCTTATAATATCCTTATCTTTTACAACATCACTTTACTGTTGTGGGTTTTGTACTGTAAGTTGCTCTAACTGAGTTATTGAGATGTTTGCTAAAATGTTAGGTTTTGGAATCTCCGAAATAAATGATTGATATGTCAAAAAACATTAAATGACACCTAATCAACAAAAAATAATTAATACACATTCACTTTGTGCGAGTTTATACCAGTGACAGTTGCTCTTTAATGTTGTGTATGCAGGCCAGTTAGGGAGAGATTTGTTATGAAAGACAGAACAATAGCAGGATGACGGTTTCCACAATATTTTCATGAAAATAACCCATTATAGTCTTATTATCTGCTCACAGTAGAAATAGTCGTTTATGGGTCATTACCTGCATTTTCTTTCTTTTTTAGATGAATTATCATTATTATTTATTATTATTTATTATTATTCACAAATATTTTTAGAGCGCCAACATATTTCACAGCGCTGTACAATAAATGTGTTTATACAAAAAACGTACAGAATTACAAGGCCCTGTGCAAGAGAGCTTACAATCTAAAAGGAGACACAAGGGGGTAGATTTATCAACGAGATCTCCACAGTCCTCAGAGTGAAATACCGCCTCTCTCCATTCATTTCTATGGGATTTTTAAAGACGTATTTATCAAATGGTGAACTTTCATGATCACCCTTTGATAAATACGCCTTTAAAAATCCCATAGAAATGAATGGAGAGAGGCGGTATTTCACTCTGAGGACTGTGGAGATCTCTATCTTCACTCTATGATAAATCTACCCCAAGGTGTGGGAGTGGGCAAGATCAGAGTGAGAGATGTAGCATATGGTATTGGATTTGGTAGCTAAACTGAATGAGGGTAGGCTTCTCTAAATATATGTCTTTTTAAAAGAGCTTTTAAAAAAGGAGAATGGTTGGATGAAAGTCTTATAGACCAGGGGTCCCCAACCTTTTTTGGACCGGGGTGCCAAAAAAGTGGGGGTCAGGGCGGGGGTCGGCAACAAATTTGTACACGCTGGTGTCCAATTCGGCGCGCCTCGTTTTTGTGCACTGGGCTCAGCGGCCCAGTGTGGGAGTGTCCGTGCCCCGCTTCTGGGCTGCGGCCCGGTGGTTGGGGATCCCTGTTATACACCATGGGAGAACATTCCAGAGAAGGGGCGCAGCCCTTGGCCCTTGTAAAGTCTTGAACGCGAGCATGTGAGGAGGTAATGAGAGAAGAGTTGAGAAGCATGTGTTTAATAATGTAACAAGTTTAAATGAATCCATATAAATGGGAAACATATGCAGTAAATATAAACCATTACATGTTATGGTATCTTATTAAAAAAAAAAAAACCCTAAGTTCTTTGTAGTTTCATGCACTCAGCTGTAGACTACATTACATAAAAGTATAGATCATGAAATCGTTTTTTACTATTATCCTATCTTGTATAAACATATACAGTAAGTGCTATAGACTTCAGTATCCTGTGATAGTTGCATGTGTTTGCACAGCAATGATGGTACTTTTCTGTTGGTGTTTCAGGTTTCTTGAGGTTTTTCTTTTATACTGTCACTCAGCTGGACAGTGGTTTGCGATTGAAGAATGCATGACTGGAGAGTTCCGAAAATATAACAACAACAATGGGGATGAAAGTATACCAACCAATATGCTTGAGGAAACCATGTTGGCTTTCAGTCACTGGACCTTTGAATACACAAGAGGGGAGCTTCTGGTCTTGGATCTACAAGGTTTGATACTGATGTTTGCCCACCCCAACCAAGTAAAACATCAAAGGAAAACTATACCCCCAAAATGAACACTTAAGCTACAGTTTATATCAAATTAAGTGGCATATTAAAGAATCTTACCAAACTGGTAACTCTGTTAATTGACTCATGTGACCTAACATGTAAGGTTTGTATGTGTGCACTGTGAATCGTACGATCCCAGGGGCGGCCCTTATTTTTTAAAATGGCAATTTTCTATTTAGGATTTCCCAATGGCACATACTACTAAAAAAAAGTATATTATTATGAAAATGGTTTATTTCCATGAAGCAGGGTTTTAAATATGAGCTGTTTTATGCAATATCTTTTTATAGAGACCTACATTGTTTAGGGGGTATAGTTTTCCTTTAACTCAAGTAAATCAAGTATAAGAATAGGAAAGCTAGCTGTTCTGATAACTATTTGTGACAGCTGCATGTCATTTTTTCTGTCTATGTGAAATTTTCAGCCAAATCTGATAAATATTTCACTTTTATGTATACATGTAAATATGCACAAAAAAGGCATAGGGTTTTATTAATAATTCTGTGCAAGTTTGTGCATTTTCACAAAAGGTTTTTAAGTACAAGTTTATTAACAAAAAAATGGGATAGGGAATGTGCATTGATTAATCCCTATTTATTTGTAAGTTTGAAGCAATTTGGCCAGGCCACACTCTCTCCCTTTTACTTATAGACTTGGATTGCTCTCGCAACCCCCTTTGTATATATGCAGATATGCCGAAAAAGGGATGAGAACACATAAATCTATGCCTTTGTATATTAAAAGAAAACAAATAGGAAACAAGACTCTGTGTGTGTTGCATGTGTGTTATTAGCTGTGTGTTTTTAATCAATATTGTTTGTTTTAAAGGTGTTGGGGAAAATTTAACAGACCCATCAGTTATAAAATCTGGAGAAAAGAGGTAAGTCATACGTCATTCACTGTAAATGCTTTTTAATAATATTAATTTTCAGGTGCACAGAAACACACTACCCTAAGAGTAGCCATGATTTCGCAGTATATTGTTGAGAAAACAGTTAGGGGCACATTTACCTAGGGTCGAATATCGAGGGTTAATTAACCCTCGATATTCGACTGCCGAATTGAAATCCTTCGACTTCGAATATCGATTCGAAGGATTTTAATCCATCGATCGAAGGATTATTCTTCGATCAAAAAAACCTTGTAAAGCCTATGGGGACCTTCCCCATAGGCTAACATTGGCCTCGGTTGGTTTTAGGTGGCGAACTAGGGGGTCAAAGTTTTTTTTAAAGAGACAGTACTTCAATTATCGAATGGTCGAATATTCGAACGATTTTTAGTTCGAATCGTTCGTTTCGAAGGTCGTAGTCGAAGTAGCCAAAAAAAATTTGAAAATCTAACTATTTTTCCTCTATTTTCCTCTATTCCTTCACTCGAGCTTGGTGAATGGGCCCCTTATTGTTAGTAGAATTAGGTCTCTCCTCACTAACATGCTATGGCAAATTCTGTATCTCTTGCGTTTGCTCAATTGTAGGTCATCCGATATGGTGTTTGGACCAGCAAATTTAGGAGATGATGCCATCAAAAACTTCCGTGCTAAACACCACTGCAATTCTTGTTGCCGAAAGCTTAAACTTCCCGGTAAGTGATTCACTTTCACTGACTATATTATTTCATTGCTATAAAAATTGGTTACAAGGTATATTTTTATTTTTCAAATGCCAAAATTGTAATTATGCATCTCTGATTTTATATGGACTGAAACTCTCAGAAATCAAGAACTTTAATATGTGGAACTATTGCATCTAAATAAGTTGTGTCTAGTATAGTTTTTTGTGATGCACATACCATAGGATAATTATTCGCTAATATACTTACAGAAAATGACTGGAGTCTAGAAGGATAGCACCACCTTATCTCCTTGCCTGTCCTGTTGAACGTAAGGCGTAGGTGTATTTCCTACCAACAGCTGTGGGGCATGCAAAATCATGGATGACCCATCATTTTGTACGTCACAGGTGCCCTGCGATTTCATGCAAGGGGACCTTTGTGTAGTCCTAATGATGGGCACTGCATTATCCAGTGTGGAGCTACTCTATAGGGACCTATTCATCATAGAGGAAAGCATTACCAAGGATGTTGCCCAGAGCAACCAATCAGCAATTTTATTTTAACAATTTTATTGTCCAAACAATTTGAGCTACCAGTATGTAAGATGCCATACATCTTTGGGCATTTTGTTGCCTGTAGGAAGTGCAATTTCCCAATTTTCCCAACAAAACACCCCACGTGTGCGTCTCCTTAAAGTGAATGAGGGTCAGTCTGGACAGAAAAGAGAGAATGATACGTAGCAGAGCACAAGGTGGAGGAGACTTGGGAAAGTATGAGAATGGCTTGCCTTATGTTAAAGTTTAGAGTGAAATGTAAAAATCCATTTGCTGTTTTGAAAAAATTGATTTAAATACAGGTTTCTGCTTGAGGAGCAATAACGGATGCATTGAAATACTGCACAGAATCCCTTTAAGATTAGTGTAAGAGATTTGTTTTATCCGTGGTCATCAGCGCCATGATCCCGAGAACTGCAACAATCTGAGAGCATTTCATTCCAATGTTCAACAATTCCACAATTTTAAAATTATCATCTTTTTTTTTTTTTTTTTTTTGGTTCATGATTTTTATAGTGCTTCTGTTTTTGTTATTGATTTGAAATGTAATATAATTATTTTTAAAAAAAACATTTCAGCCTAGTTTTGGCAACCCTAAGAATGATTTTAGGGGAAATATAAAGCATTAGGACTGATAACATATTTTAGTGGTAGATATTGGAACTCTTGTATGAAGATACAGGTGTCTGGAGAAGCTGGGTATTTTAAAGTAACATTTTGCAAATAGTTCTGTTAACCGTGTACAGGTATGGGATCTGTTATCCAGAATGCTTGGGACCTGGGGTTTTCCGGGATAACGGATCTTTCTTTAATTTGTATCTTCATACCTTAGGTCTACTAGAAATTCATGTAAACATTAAATAAACCTAATTTTGCTTCCAATAAGGATTAACTATATCTTAGTTGGGATCAAGTACAAGGTACTGTTTTATTATTACTGGAAAAAGGAAATCATTTTTAAAATTTGCATTATTTCATTTTAATGGAGTCTATGGGAGACGGCCATTCCGTAATTCTCAGCTTTATGGACAACGGGTTCCCGAATAATGGATCCCACACCAGTATTGTCAAATGTGACTTTGTCAGCCACTGATGTATGGCCTACATACGGCTGTGTGGTGCGTCATTTATTATTTTTTCTTCAATACGTCTGTTGAAGTGTGAGATGCAGATGAAACCTGTGTGAGTTTCCTGGGGAATTCCCAGCACCCCATGTGAAGGCTCTGATAGTTACCTTGATGTAGAGTCCTGCAGCAGGTCGGGTACCTGTGGTACCCTGCGGGATGTGGGTAGAAGTTCCGGGTGCGGGTACAGATGCACAAAGTTCTACGGGTTTGCGGGTTGCCTGGTCGGGCCGCAGGTCTTCACAATACCGATTTTTACTCCTTTTTTCTGACCATGCCTATTTCCGATGATGTCACTTCTAGTTTACAATGGCAGCACTTCCGGATTCTTGATGGTCAGCGGGTCCGGGTTGCGGATAAGGTACTT
Source organism: Xenopus laevis (assembly GCF_017654675.1). Taxonomy (NCBI): domain Eukaryota; kingdom Metazoa; phylum Chordata; class Amphibia; order Anura; family Pipidae; genus Xenopus; species Xenopus laevis. The sequence goes on along the minus strand of NC_054376.1, from coordinate 49,515,892 downwards.
GCGGGTCCCAGCGGGTAAGAATGCGGGTTCTGGGTTGCGGAAGCACTATGATTAGACTGCATAGATCCAGTTGGTTTGCCTTCCGACCACATCACAATGCATGGGACAGTAAAGCAGTTGCAGCCCAGTATTCTCTTGACAGCCAATAACCTCCTAGGGTCACAACCCAAAAGCTAATTATTGTATGATTTCCTTCCAAATGGAAAAAAAACAAACTAACACAACATTTCCTCTGAAATGTCAGTATTACTCATTGTCTTGTATTTGCCTTATCCATTCAGACCTAAGGAGGAACGACTACACACCTGATAAAGTGACATTCGCTCAGGAGGAAAGTACAGACTCTTCTACAGATCCTGATAACTTCACCAAAGAATCGAAAAACTCTCTCCGTCTGATGTTGTAAACGCACCACCACCAGGTTGTCTATTACCAAACCAACAGATGTTGACAATTTAGGGATTGCACAAATGTGCTTGCTGCTAAACAGATTTTATGTCTTCAAAGAAAGTCTGCCCGTTGGTCTGGCTGCAGATACTTCTCATTTACTATGACTATGGTGAGTGGCAATGCAGTGTGCTGCAGCTGTCGTCGTTGTCTTCAACAACACAAACCTGTATGAAAGGCGATTGTAACTTGAGTTTTATCTGTGTATAGTGGCTACCTTTTTATACATTTCAGTTTTACCCATTATTTAATAAAGCCACGATCAGCAGAGATAATTGTTGTATAGAAGAAAGGATCCCCCCTCCCGAAGCGTTGCCTTGTAAAAAAAAAAAAAAAAAAAAAAAAAGATAAATAAGTGCTTTTTCTTGTATATCTTGACAGCTCTTCAGAAGTTACATCTTCCAAAGACCTCAGCCTGTACATGCTATATAATAATTTTAATGTAGACTATATCTCTTTAGCACTTTTACAAATTCTGTACAAAGATCTCTCTGGTTATGCGGTACATATTTTAACTAAAGTCGTTGTAAATTATGGGACATTGCAATGCAACATGGCCAATGAATTGTAATTGAACTATTCCCAATTTTAAGGATGTCTGTCTGTCTGTCTGAACATTGTTACTTTTTTTTTGTTAAAGGTACTAGCTGCAAGTTTTAACTAGAGAACAAATATAAGGTTCTATACATTTTTATTCTGCGGTGTATCTTATAGATACAGTACTTAAAAAGGCACGAACAAACTAGTTGTTAAAAATGATTTTATGTTGATGGGGGAAGGAGAAATATAATACCGTATACATTTTATATATCAATGAAATCTTTACAAAATAAAATGAATTTATACTTCACATGACTTATGAGCGATGTATATTGATTCCTTGGCCTCATTCCTTTTCAGTTGAACCTGTCTGATTATCTACAATAAAATTGCTAGCATAGCATTGGTAAACTGCATTTCTAATACAGGTAGGGGGCCTGTTATCCAGAATGCTCGGGACCTGGGGTTTTCCGGATAAGGGCTCTTTCCGTAATTTGGCTTTCCATGCCTTGTTTGATGAAAAAAACATTTAAATGTTAATTGAACACAGTAGGATTGTTTTGCTTCTAATAAGGATTAACTGTATCTTAGTTGGGATCAAGTACAAGGTACGGTTTCATTACTACAAGAAAAAAATTAAATTATTTGATTATTATATGGGAGATCAAATTTCCATAATTCAAAGCTTTCTGGATAATGGGTTTCTGGATAAAGGAACCTGTACAGCTGCTATATCTCCCAAGAAGCATTCAGCTGAATCCTCATAGTCACCTACATATAATTCCCAAGTATATCATGTAGTGCTACACAAACTCTTACTGCCTTTTGTTGGGTCAGGTGCCGACTGTATCTCTGTCTGCACAGGTTCAATGTACACTCCGAGAAATATATTCCAGCAGCACTCCAATTTGGTGCAGAAAAATGTGGTTTATTTGTGCCTCAAGCTAGGCAACGCTTCAGACTTTCGCCATTTATCAAGCCTTACATACAATGTAAATCGCTGGCGGGATGGCAATCGGTGCCCCACGAGCTAACTTTGGATGAATTCGGAAAACGAACCGTTCCGAGTGCCATCCCGCCGGCAATTTCGATTCTAGCCAGTGGGAGGCAGATCGGGGAGATTAGTCGAACAGAAGAAGAGGCAATTTATCATCTGGCGATTAAATCTCCCAGAATCTGAGCGTGTGTCTCTGCCCTTAATAACACTTTTGTCACAAAGGACATTTCTGGGGAACTTCAGAAAACAGCTATTGATGCTCACCAGGCTGAAAAAGGTTAGAAAACAATTTCTTAAGAGTTCTGACTCCCTAAACCCACAGTCAAGTAGATTATATGGGAATTGAGGCAATTCAGCAACACTATAACTGTGATCGACCAACAAAGATCACACCAATATCAAATCACCAAGATAAAATTTAAAGCAACTAAAGGCCTCTCTTCGACTGCAAATACAGTGTTCATGAGTTTGCCATCAGGAGAACACTGAACAACAATGGTGTGCACAGCGGGGTTTCAAGGAGAAAATAATTATACGAAATGAACATTGCTGCCCATCTAGAGTTTGCTAATGATCACATGGTTTAATCAGAAGGCTATTAGAGGAGTATAACTATATACACACATGGGATCTTGCTCATTACTTGCAATATACTATCAACACTGCACCAGCCTTCTCCCCTCCATGTCCGTAATCCCGTAATCTCCCAGGGCCAATCTCTACCACCTACCACCTACTGCCAATCTGTACTTTGGCTGCTGGATCACTCCTTGTTATAAGTTGATGGGGAAATTGTTTGTGTTTGTCGATCTCAAATCAGTCTGCTGGTGTTCAATGTTACTACAGTAGGTAAAAAAAAATGATTTGATATCCAGAAAAATGTAAAATCAGAGAAATCTATTATGCCTTATATCTTGGTGGGGCCACAGAAAAACAATGGAAAATTAAGTTTTCACTGTAATTTCTTATAAGCCTAGCACATCTCGTGTGTGTGTATATAGTTAAGCTCTTCGACTACAAGCAGCATGTCACTTTTATGTCTGTATGATATTGGAGACTATCCAATATGTGGTGTAATGTGGTGCAGGGTTTACTTCTCTTCCCTGTGCAAAATAAAAAATGTTTCTAATATAGCTAGTTAGCTAAAAATGTCCTCTATAAAGGCTGGAGTGACTGGATGTCTAACATAATAGCCAGAACACTACTTCCTGCTTTGCAGCTTGGTTTCCACTGATTGGTTGCCAGGCAGCATCCAATCAGAGACTTGAGGGGAGGTCGCATGGGTCATAACTGTTACTTTTGAATCTGAGCTGCATGCTGAGGATCAATTGCAAACTCACTGAACAGTTAAGCCCATGTGGCCCCCCTTAAAATCCCTGACTAACTAACTTTTATTTTATTACTTTTATATTATTTAATCGGACTTGCCCCAGTTCCACAGGCAAACAACATGCAAAAAAGTTATATCAAAAGATATATGTCCCAAGGCTTTTCATTGGTAAAAACAAAATATTTATTTATAGTTACATTAAAAAATTGGATACATACTGACCCCACATGGCCCACCTTACGCATTTCATACTATCCGGCGCTTAGTCATAGGTGTCTCTGTTAATAGCATGTTCCATCCAGAATTTAAACCCTGTTACTCCCTCCAATTTTACTTTAAAACCAATCAAAATTCAGAGGGGATTAACCCTGTTTTCTTAATATATATCCAAAACCGCCTCTGTGGGGCCTTTGTATCTTATCCTGTGTATCATCACATGATACACAGGGTAAGATACGAAGGCCCCACAGAGGAGGTGATGTGATTCGTGGGTGAAAAAGGTTGGGGACCCCTGGTCTACTGGTCTACTATCTGCCAGTACAACTGTTTCATAAAGAGAATTCCACAGTGTCATATCTCTCAACCTCTTATTCACCTTCCTTACTGTTCATATGTTAAGCCACTCTTATGTGGACTCTATACATCAAAATGTCATTTGCTCAGTATACCAAAACTGGCCCATAAAGTATACACGTACTTGTGTTAAACATTGTGTTAGAACATGTGTTTATCTGATCATTTCACATCAGACGTTATGTAATAACTGTTACTGGTATTTAATCGGCAAACTTGCAAAGTGCCTTGTGAAACTTCACTTTTGAAATATAGCTAAGTCTAACCTTTGCAAAGCTGCAATTTCCGAGGTCTAAAACATAGAACGAGTCAACTCACAAGAGGAATTAAATCATTGCAATATCCTGTGATGTAAGACTGCAAAAATGTGTCATTTGGAACGGGAGGTTTAACTCGATTGTTTGCTGAATGAGTGCACACAGTTATATGATAACCTACAGTTATTTGCAACCGGTGTAACATTCCATATTTGTAGTGTATAAACTACACGCCTTGGAATTAATGCAAACAGGAACTAAACTGACAAAGAAATAAAAGTGCACCTGTGCATCAGCATTGCACTTTATGCCTCAATAGTAGGCAAGTCCATGTGGTTCTGCAGATTTAATCAGTATTGCTGTGTACCTGTTTAACTTGATAACATGCATACAGTGTAGTTCATACTTCTGCATCTTACAGTACAGATATGGTGGATATCCTACCCCAGGTGCTTGTTTACTGTAAGCTTAGGGGCAGTGGCACACTCTGCTATTTCAGGAGATCAGCCGACCAGCGACAAATCGCTTCTTCTTCGGGCAATAGATCTCCCCGAATTGCCTTCCTGCCAGCTAGAATGTAAATCCCCGGTGGGATGGCACTCGGATCACTTCGGCTTTCTGAAGTCGCCCGAGGTTCCCTTGCGAGGCGACTTCGGAAAATAAAGCGTTCCAAGTGCCATCCCTCAGGAAGTATTAAACTGAAAATGCAAAGCTGTTGTTTGTATGTATGTTGGGTATATGGACTATGATTTA